>NW_026441735.1:0-3000 GCF_025612915.1 Magallana angulata
TTCTGTACAAAACTGAACCAAGTGAATACTCTGTACACAAGCATATTAACAAAAAAAAAGAAACAATATAAGAGCGTGTTCTAGAGGCTAGCTATATATGTACAATACGAATGGGCTGACTGTAAAAACAAGTTCCACTTGAGTAACCACAGGCGTTGATGTGATACCTGGCTGACCCAATTGAATATCTTATTGTGCAATCCAGCAAGCTACTGAAACCCTTACTATAATTCTGTATTTAAAAAAAATGAAAACTCATAAATTAACAGAGTTCCAAATCACCTTGGCCTTTGACCTTGATGTCCTTTTATTCGGCCAAGGTAGACGCCCCCATCCCAAGGGGCAATAACTGCTAGAAGGGGGGGGGGGCTCAGGTCCTTCCAGTTTATAGATTAAAGAACCATCTAAGTATAATGAAGACATTGGTAAAAGTTTCAAGTCTCAACCACATGGCATCTAGGCGTATTCATTTGTACAAATAAAGTTTTAATCATTATGAAAATGATAATAATGATTTTATTACGAGGAGATATAAACAAAAAAGATGTTCGAGGAACATGTCGTCTGATCTTAAGCACTGAAAAATGTTGCATTAGTAGCAGAGAAATGTGTGATTTTCTGAAAGTTTAAAATGTTTACATCTTGAAATATTATACGTTTTAAGAAGCTCGATGGTCGTGGCCATATTTAGAATGTATCGAATCCTTTAAAAGGTTTTTTATGTAAAGATATAGAAAATATCCAAATTTAAAAGGTGAATAATAGTTTATAACTAAACAAATCATATCTTAAAATTAAAGGTAGATCTGACGGTGAATTTTTTGACCATCTAGCCTCTTTAAACATATTGTATTTACACATGCATGATGGTATAAACATGTACTTTCAAAACCGGTTTTTACCAAAATTATACTATTCTTTTCACGAGACTATCTCTTGAATAAAAAAGCTCGAATATATTTCAAAATATGCTTGTAAACTGATTTACTTATAAAATTTTGGAAGAACAATTTGGTACATTTTCCATTTTGTTTCCTTAGCATGTCCTTAAACGGTAGTGTTTTTCTTACATGATATTTTTAACCCTCGATAAAGTTTTACTCGATAAATGTAATTAAACCTAAAAAAAAAAAATAGAAATTGACAACAAAATTGTAATTTTAAGGGCTACTAATATTGCAGAGGTTACGGTTAAAAAGTAAATAATTAAGGATATGATAATAAGGAATTTTGAATTAAAACACTGTTCGTTATTGAGACATTTTAGTAGAAAAACTATATAATCAAAATGTTAAATGTATTTTGAACATCAAACAGTACAAAAGAAAATAGAGCTTAAAGATAACAGAAAAAGAACAATGAGAATTTCAAAATATGCCTGTCATTCATTTCATTGATTTACCCGCAACGAGTCATAATCGTGTTCACGATACGTTATATATAATTTTTTGAAAACGTTATTCAGTTGAGATCTATTTTTATTAATATTTTCATACTATTATCACACAAAGTTAGTATTTGTTTTGATCAGCTAACATACAATCACCAATATTTTTGTCAAACTTCTCAAAATTATTTATATTCAGATATAAGTGAATTATAAAGTACTGGATTAGCCAATTCGTGACTTCAATTTAGCACGTGAGTACATTTGAAAAAAATGTAGGTGTCCTTTTTGATCTGTGCAAAGGTACGTGACGTTCAGTTCAACATATTTAATTTTGTTTAATTTTTAATAACCAATTTGTGTCAAAAAAGACTTCAAGTATATATATGACCCTTTAAATGAGACCCCCATCCCACATTCCAAGATCATGTTTTTTATCAAATGGCAAAGGCAAGGTCTTTTCTCGCCTGATGAGACCTTCCTTGCTGCTCGCAACGAGATTGTTAGTTATTATAATGTTTCGTATGTAATCTTATTACAGTTTTTAATGTACCGGTATAATATTCTCGTTTTTATGCCCCATTACATATCTTTCCTTCGTTAAAGTTTTTTGAGTTGTAGAAAAAATTGAGGTACCAAAAATAACCTTTCTTTTGGTTTTTTTTTTAGATGTTTTGAGCAAAAGAGAATGGCCTTATCAAAATATGACTCTACTCGGGGAACAACAAATCTTGCTCGAATTGCCCGGGCTATCTTAGGTCCCTGCACTGATGTACTGCGCGATGTTCTCACGAAAGAGATAACTCCACCAAATTTGAAAAAGGAACTTAATAAATATCCAAACAAATATCGAATCAGTAAACATTTAAAACAGGTTGTCAAAAATGGAGATTACTCGAAATTTGACATTTCATTGCTTTACATGTTTTTAAGAAACCTGGGTTCAATTCCTGAACATAAAAACAAATGGGGAACAGATCCAGATCCATATGATAAAAGCGTGTCAGCAAACATAGAACGAATTCGGAATTTAAGAAACGAGTGGGGACATTTTACAGATTTATCTCTTTCTGACTCAGATTTTGAACAACATTGGAAAAATATATTTCAAACTGTAAAGGATCTTGAGGGTTACCTCGGAGCAACAACCGTGTACCAGGACGCCCTGAACAAGTTGAAGACTTGTTGTATGGACCCGGATTCAACACAGCCCTACATAAAAAAATTGTTGTGGGTTGAACAATTAGTAACTGATATTACAGATCTAAAAGGTAAAATATCAGATAGTTTAAAAAAAATTATCAACAAATTTTGCAAACACGTTATTAAATTCACTTTCGTAATTTCAGTAATTTTAAATTGCCTATTTACATTAATTAAAATGATATAAACCGTCACATGCCTCAGACTTTTTTTCGTTGAAGGTATTTGTTAAAATACAGTACCGATCAGATCCAGTCTAACACAAAAGTAGAACCAAACTAAACCACGGGTTTACTCTCTTATCTAATTATCTAACTGCCTGTAATTCCCACCCCCTGTATATTCTAAATACACATGTAGCGTCTGCTACAGGGGTCTTCTTTGATCTTTGGTTTTTCTTCACTAACAAT
>NW_026441736.1:0-1000 GCF_025612915.1 Magallana angulata
TTACTACTGATATTGTTACTTTGTTTGCCTCAGACTTTCTCTAAAACATGCTAACCGACATCGGAAAAATAAAGAATATTAATTCACATCGAGATCGAGAGTCGCCATTTTAAGATGTAAACAAACTACATCACTTCACTTTAAGGGGGTGGTGATGGTGTTTAAAAGAATATCAGAGGCAAATAAAGTGACGATATCTGTATTAAATTGTCCGAGGAATTTTTTGGAATCAAATATTTGTGCAGAATGCGTTTGGAAATGAGGTTAATCAGTCCAAAACTAGCGCACTTTTTTGTGCGCCGTAAATTGCAGTTTTTTACTATGGGATGCATTGTAGCTCCCAGGTCGTCCTTCCGAATATTTTCAGACCGGGAGCCACACACCTGCAGCTTCTTATGGGACCACTCAGGGTTTTTCGCGGGCTTCTGCCTCTTTTTCCCCGGGATCTCGACAAAGAAGCCACGAGAAGGTCTGCTTTATTGACCTTGGTTTATTTATTTATTGACCGCGGAAATCACTTTACTATTATGGTCCTCTTTTAACATTGAGATGTGAAGCAGACCCGTCTCATATCTAATTATGTAACTGCCTGTAATTCTAACTCCTTGTATATTCCAAGTACATATGTAGCGTCTGCCTCAGGGGTCTACTTCTGATCGGAGTTTACTCTCGGGGTTTACTCTCTGGATTTACTTTGGGTTTACACCGGGATTGTTTCGGGTTTACTCTGGGTCCACTCTAGTAAACTCTGAGTAAACCCAGAGTAAACCTCAAAAGTAAACACACGGTTTAGTCTGGGTTTATTTTCTGTTAAGTTGGCTTTGTTCAGTACTGTATATGTGAATTTATAGCATTCTGTAGCAAAATCCAGTTTAATATCAAAATTTATTGATAAAACGAGATAAAAATACGGATATACAAATTGATTATTTATGGTTTTTTCTCATTTTTTGCAGAGGATGTAAAACAGATAAAAAAGACGATCGAGCCATCAAGTCTA
>NW_026441737.1:0-7500 GCF_025612915.1 Magallana angulata
GATTACATGAATACAAAGAAATAAACAAGATCAGTTAAATGAAAAATCACTTTATTAAAAAATGACATCCTCAGGAAGGAACCCTTATTCTTCATTTTAACGTTCAAAAATAGGTATAGTTAAACGCTAAGTAGACCCCCAAAAACTTTTGGGATTAAGACTTACACCATCAATTCTCCTTTAGTGCATTAATACAAAGAAATAATCAGCTTTAGTTTCAGGAAAAATCCTTTTATTGAGAAATAACACCCCCTGAGAAAACTCAAAATTTTCATTTTATCGTTAAAAAATCAGTGTAGTAAATCAGTTAGGAAACTCCTTAATCTTTTGGTATGAATACTTACACCCTTATATATCCTTAATTACATGAATACAAAGAAATAAACAGCAATAGTTTTAGGCAAAATCATTTTATTAAGAAATAACACCCCCATGAAGGAACCCATATTATTCATTTTAATGTTAACAAATGGATATACTTAAACGCTTCAGAGACTTCATCAATGTTTAAAAATTAATACTTACACCCTAATTTATCCTTTAATACATTAATACAAAGAAATAATTAGCATTAGCTTTAGGCAAAATCCTTTTATTGAGAAATAACTCCCCCTGAGAAAACTCATAATTTTCTGTTTATCGTTAAAAATTCAGTATATTAAATCATTAAGGAAACTCCCTTAATCTTTTGGTATGAATGCTAACACCCTTATATATCCTTAATTACATGAATACGAAGAAATAAACAAAATCAGTTAAATGAAAAATCACTTTATTAAAAAATGACATCCTCAGGAAGGAACCCATATTCTTCATTTTAACGTTCAAAAATAGGTATAGTTAAACGCTAAGTAGACCCCCAAAAACTTTTGGGATTAAGACTTACACCATCAATTCTCCTTTAGTGCATTAATACAAAGAAATAATCAGCTTTAGTTTCAGGAAAAATCCTTTTATTGAGAAATAACACCCCCTGAGAAAACTCAAAATTTTCATTTTAACGTTCAAAAAATCAGTGTAGTAAATCAGTTAGGAAACTCCTTAATCTTTTGGTATGAATACTTACACCCTTATATATCCTTAATTACATGAATACAAAGAAATAAACAGCAATAGTTTTAGGCAAAATCATTTTATTAAGAAATAACACCCCCATGAAGGAACCCATATTATTCATTTTAATGTTAACAAATGGATATACTTAAACGCTTAAGAGACTTCATAAATGTTTAAAAATTAATACTTACACCCTAATTTATCCTTTAATACATTAATACAAAGAAATAATTAGCATTAGCTTTAGGCAAAATCCTTTTATTGAGAAATAACTCCCCCTGAGAAAACTCATAATTTTCTGTTTATCGTTAAAAATTCAGTATATTAAATCATTAAGGAAACTCCCTAAATCTTTTGGTATGAATGCTAACACCCTTATATATCCTTAATTACATGAATACGAAGAAATAAACAAAATCAGTTAAATGAAAAATCACTTTATTAAAAAATGACATCCTCAGGAAGGAACCCATATTCTTCATTTTAACGTTCAAAAATAGGTATAGTTAAACGCTAAGTAGACCCCCAAAAACTTTTGGGATTAAGACTTACACCATCAATTCTCCTTTAGTGCATTAATACAAAGAAATAATCAGCTTTAGTTTCAGGAAAAATTCTTTTATTGAGAAATAACACCCCCTGAGAAAACTCAAAATTTTCATTTTATCGTTAAAAAATCAGTGTAGTAAATCAGTTAGGAAACTCCTTAATCTTTTGGTATGAATACTTACACCCTTATATATCCTTAATTACATGAATACAAAGAAATAAACAGCAATAGTTTTAGGCAAAATCATTTTATTAAGAAATAACACCCCCATGAAGGAACCCATATTATTCATTTTAATGTTAACAAATGGATATACTTAAACGCTTAAGAGACTTCATAAATGTTTAAAAATTAATACTTACACCCTAATTTATCCTTTAATACATTAATACAAAGAAATAATTAGCATTAGCTTTAGGCAAAATCCTTTTATTGAGAAATAACTCCCCCTGAGAAAACTCATAATTTTCTGTTTATCGTTAAAAATTCAGTATATTAAATCATTAAGGAAACTCCCTAAATCTTTTGGTATGAATGCTAACACCCTTATATATCCTTAATTACATGAATACGAAGAAATAAACAAAATCAGTTAAATGAAAAATCACTTTATTAAAAAATGACATCCTCAGGAAGGAACCCATATTCTTCATTTTAACGTTAAAAAATAGGTATAGTTAAACGCTAAGTAGACCCCCAAAAACTTTTGGGATTAAGACTTACACCATCAATTCTCCTTTAGTGCATTAATACAAAGAAATAATCAGCTTTAGTTTCAGGAAAAATTCTTTTATTGAGAAATAACACCCCCTGAGAAAACTCAAAATTTTCATTTTATCGTTAAAAAATCAGTGTAGTAAATCAGTTAGGAAACTCCTTAATCTTTTGGTATGAATACTTACACCCTTATATATCCTTAATTACATGAATACAAAGAAATAAACAGCAATAGTTTTAGGCAAAATCATTTTATTAAGAAATAACACCCCCATGAAGGAACCCATATTATTCATTTTAATGTTAACAAATGGATATACTTAAACGCTTAAGAGACTTCATAAATGTTTAAAAATTAATACTTACACCCTAATTTATCCTTTAATACATTAATACAAAGAAATAATTAGCATTAGCTTTAGGCAAAATCCTTTTATTGAGAAATAACTCCCCCTGAGAAAACTCATAATTTTCTGTTTATCGTTAAAAATTCAGTATATTAAATCATTAAGGAAACTCCCTAAATCTTTTGGTATGAATGCTAACACCCTTATATATCCTTAATTACATGAATACGAAGAAATAAACAAAATCAGTTAAATGAAAAATCACTTTATTAAAAAATGACATCCTCAGGAAGGAACCCATATTCTTCATTTTAACGTTCAAAAATAGGTATAGTTAAACGCTAAGTAGACCCCCAAAAACTTTTGGGATTAAGACTTACACCATCAATTCTCCTTTAGTGCATTAATACAAAGAAATAATCAGCTTTAGTTTCAGGAAAAATTCTTTTATTGAGAAATAACACCCCCTGAGAAAACTCAAAATTTTCATTTTATCGTTAAAAAATCAGTGTAGTAAATCAGTTAGGAAACTCCTTAATCTTTTGGTATGAATACTTACACCCTTATATATCCTTAATTACATGAATACAAAGAAATAAACAGCAATAGTTTTAGGCAAAATCATTTTATTAAGAAATAACACCCCCATGAAGGAACCCATATTATTCATTTTAA
Organism: Magallana angulata; assembly: GCF_025612915.1. Classification (NCBI taxonomy): domain Eukaryota; kingdom Metazoa; phylum Mollusca; class Bivalvia; order Ostreida; family Ostreidae; genus Magallana; species Magallana angulata. The sequence goes on from NW_026441737.1 coordinate 3,346, forward strand.
TGTTAACAAATGGATATACTTAAACGCTTAAGAGACTTCATAAATGTTTAAAAATTAATACTTACACCCTAATTTATCCTTTAATACATTAATACAAAGAAATAATTAGCATTAGCTTTAGGCAAAATCCTTTTATTGAGAAATAACTCCCCCTGAGAAAACTCATAATTTTCTGTTTATCGTTAAAAATTCAGTATATTAAATCATTATGGAAACTCCCTAAATCTTTTGGTATGAATGCTAACACCCTTATATATCCTTAATTACATGAATACGAAGAAATAAACAAAATCAGTTAAATGAAAAATCACTTTATTAAAAAATGACATCCTCAGGAAGGAACCCATATTCTTCATTTTAACGTTCAAAAATAGGTATAGTTAAACGCTAAGTAGACCCCCAAAAACTTTTGGGATTAAGACTTACACCATCAATTCTCCTTTAGTGCATTCAAACAAAGAAATAATCAGCTTTAGTTTCAGGAAAAATCCTTTTATTGAGAAATAACACCCCCTGAGAAAACTCAAAATTTTCATTTATCGTTAAGAAATCAGTGTAGTAAATCAGTTAGGAAACTCCTTAATCTTTTGGTATGAATACTTACACCCTTATATATCCTTAATTACATGAATACAAAGAAATAAACAGCAATAGTTTTAGGCAAAATCATTTTATTAAGAAATTACACCCCCATGAAGGAACCCATATTATTCATTTTAACGTTAACAAACTGATATAATTAAACGCTTAAGAGACTCCCTAAATCTTTTGGTATGAATACTTACGCCCTTATATAACCTTGATTACATGAATACAAAGAAATAAACAGCATTAGTCAAATGAAAAATCTTTTTATTAAGAAATTACATCCCCATGAAGGAACCCATATTCTTCATTTTAACGTTAAAAAATGGATATAGTTAAACGCTTAGTAGACCTCCTAAAACTTTTGAGATTATGACTTACACCCTCAATTCTCCTTTAGTACATTAATACAAAGAAATAATCAGCTTTAGTTTCAGGAAAAATCCTTTTATTGAGAAATAACACCTTCAGGGAAAACCCATAATTTTCATTTTATCGTTAAAAAATCAGTGTAGTAAATCATTTAGGAAACTCCCTAAATCTTTTGTTATGAATACCTACAAGCGTATTTATTCTTCATTACATGAATACAAAGAAATAAACAGCAATAGTTGAAGGCAAAATCATTTCATTATGAAATATCAACTCCAAGAAAGAACCAATTTTTTCTATTTTAGCATTAACAGATGGGTATACTTAAATGCTTGAGAGACCCCATAAATGTTTCAGAATTGTTACCTAAACCCTCATTTATCCTTTATTACAATAATACCAAGAATTAAACAGCATTAGTTAAATGAAAAATCATTTAATTAAGAAATTACATCCCTAGGAAAGAACCCATATTCTTCAGTTTAACGTTCAAAAATGGATATAGTTAAACATTAAGTAGGCCCCCAAAAACTTTTGGGATTAAGACTTACACCCTCATTTCTTCTTGACTACATAAATACAAAGAAATAATCAGCATTAGTTTCAGGAAAAATTCTTTCATTAAGAAATTATACCCCCCTAAAACAATCCATAATTTTCAATTTCTTGTTGAAAATCGGTATAGTTAATCACTTAAGAAACTCCCTAAATCTTTTGGTATCAATATTTGTTCCCTAATTTATCCTATACCACATCAATACAAAGTAATAAACACGTTTACCTTGAGGAAAAATCCCTTTATTTCGAAATCAAACCCCCATCAGAAAACCCATAATTTTCATTTTATCATTGAAAAATCAGTATCGTTAACCACTAAGTAATCCCCCTTACTCTTAATAAATCAGTATTTATATCCTAATTTATCCAAGTTACATTGATACAAAGAAGTAATAACCATTAGTTTAGAGGATGATCGTATTATTTTGAACTTACACCCCCTGTAGGAAAGCCATTGTTATGAATTTATCATTTAAAAATCTATATTCTTAATCACTTTGCTTTGGTATTTTTATCTTTTAATCCTCTCTTTTATCTTGATTTATATCTTGAGTACAGTTACCTGAAAGTAGAAACAGGATGAAATTTAATGCATTTAGCTATAAGTTCAGTATCCACCCCTTCATGTACACTACTGAGATGGTCTTCTCCATATGCTGAAGGATTATCAGCTAAATAACCTTTAAACCGTTTATTTTTTGTTTTTAAGTAGTACAGTTCCATGACTATGCACGAGGGTTCGATTCCCTCCCTAGGCATTATGGAACAGAAAGCTGGTGCAAAGCGGGCAGATAGCCTAGTGGCCCCGCATAGTCAGAGCTGTAATTATAATCATGATAGAATAAATTGATTCAAAAACATTTAAAGTGCTTCTTAGAGAAAATGTCACAAATAGAAGAAGTGTTGTGCTTGATAAAAGTTAACCAGTAGATTGTACATGTATTCTTTTTTTCTATTGCTAGTTGGAATTAAATCCACTCTTTTTCCTGGTTGATAACGTAAAATGTGCTCAAATACATCATATCAGCTTTATTGATGATTACAAAATCTAATTCAGAGAGAGAGAAAGAGAGAGAGAGATCTTTGTTTGTAAATGGTACAGTTCAATGACTATGTACGAGGGTTCGATTCCCTCCCTAGGCATAATGGAACAAGCTGGTGCAAAGCGGGCAGATAGCCTAGTGGCCCCGCATAGTCAGAGCTGTATACATAACGATAGAATTAATTGCTTCTAAAACATTCAAAGTGCTACTTAGAGAAAATGACACAGATAGTTATAAGAACAAGTGTTTTGTTTGATAAAAGTTAACCATTAGATTGTACATGTATCACCTATTTTCTGTTGATAGTGGGAATTGAACCCACTCCTTTTCCTGGGGGGTAACAGGAAATGTGCTCGAATACACCATATCAGCTTTATTGGTGATTATGTAATCTAATTAAGAGAGAGATAGAGAGAGAGAGAGAGATCTTTGTAAGTAGTTCAGTTCAATGACTATGTACGAGGGTTCGATTCCCTCCCTAGGCATATGGAACAAGCTGGTGCAAAGCGGGCAGATAGCCTAGTGGCCCCACATAGTCAGAACTGTATACATAATGATAGGACAAATTGCTTCTAAAACATTCAAAGTGCTTCTTAGAGAAAATGTCACAAATAGCTATAAGAAGAAGTGTTGTGCTTGACAAAAGATACTTATAAGATTGTGCATGTATCACCATTTTTTGTTGACAGTGGGAATTGAACCCACTCCTTTTCCTGCTTGATAACAGGAAATGTGCTCGAATACACCATATCAGCTGTATTGGTGATTATGTAATCTAATTGAGAGAGAGAAAGAGAGAGACAGAGATAAATTGTGTTTGTTTGTAGGTAGTATGCAGTTCTATGACTATGTACGAGGGTTCAATTCCCTCCCTAGGCATAATGGAACAGAAAGCTGGTGCAAAGTGGGCAGATAGCCTAGTGGCCCCGCATAGTCAGAGCTGCATAGATAATACATAACAATCAGGTTCAAACATCTCCAAAAAAATAGAGAAAAACGACTATCTTGACATTAATTGAAGTATTTCCATGACAGGGCAATACGACAATACTAATCGAGTAACAATTTAATCGAGTTTTTGTCGATTTCGACTCGTTCAAAAAATTCACCCTATCAAATAATAAAATACATCAAGTGACTAGTTCGGGTCAGAAAATCTCCAAAAATAGACAGCAACATGAATACGTTTATGTAAATTCAAGTATTTCGATGTCCAGACAATGCGATAAACCTCATTAGTTAACGATATAATGTTTATTTTAACGATTTATAAGCGTTCAACAATTTCACCCCCCGACTCTGGATATCTGATCCGTGATGGTCCTTAAGTTACAAAAGTGTCGCTACCGGGGTTAGCTATCTCAGGGACTATCGAAGATATTGCGACGGGACCCAGAGGGTTAGAGACCGTTTTCGATGTTATTTAAGGATACGCTAACGGTCAAAAATGAAAACAGACAAAGTCGGCAAACCCCGAAACTTTATGTTACGATTAACACTTTATAAGTTACAAAGCACACTCTTAAGTTACAAAAGCACACTTTTTTAAGTTACAAAGCACACTTTTTTGGCTTAAGTTACAAAAAGTGTGCTTTTA
>NW_026441737.1:10000-54902 GCF_025612915.1 Magallana angulata
AGAAATCATTTTATTCAGAAATTGCAGCCCAAAAAAGAGCTCATAATTTTCAGTTCATACAGAGAAAATTAGTATAGTGAGTCACTAAGAAAAACTCCTAAATCATTTGGAATTTATCCTGGCACCCTTTCTTAACTTTTATTACATCAATACAAGGAAATAACCAGTAAAATTTAAAAGACAAGTGCTTTTAACTTGAATTTAAACCTCCATGAAGGAACCCATGGTTTTTGGCTTCGCGTTGAAATGTCAGTACAGTTAATCACACAGGACACCTACTTAGTCTTTTTGTGTTAATATTTGCAGCCTAACTTATCTTTTATAACATCAATACAAAGAAATAAAACAGCATTAGTTAAATGATAAATGCTTTTGTTAAAAAATTCCACCCCAATGACAGAACCCATGATTATCTGTTTCTCATTAAATTATCAGTATGGTTAATCACCAAGGAAAACTCCTAAATCTTTTGGAATCTATCCTGGCACCTTTTTCTGTATCTTTTCAACATCAATACAAAGAAATAATCAGTAAGATTTCAAAGGAATGTGCTTTTAACTTGAATTTAAACCTCCATGAGGGAACCCATGGTTTTCGGCTTTGCGTTGAAATGTCAGTACAATTTAATCACACAGGAAACCTACTAAGTCTCTTTGTTTTAATATTTGCAGCCTAATCTATCTTTTATTACATCAATACAAAGAAATAAACAGCATTAGTTAAATGATAAATGCTTTTGTTTAAAAATTCCACCCCAATGAAGGAACCCATGATTTTCTGTTTCTCATTTAATTATCAGTATGGTTAATGACAAAGCTTTTGGAATTTACCTTCAGATCCCAGTTTATCTTTTAATACATCAATACAAAGAAATAGACAGCATTAGTTAAATGATAAATGCTTTTGTTTAAAAGTTCCACCCCAATGAATTAGCCCATGACTTTCTATTTCTCGTTAAATTATCTGTATGGTTAATCAACAAGGAAACCTTCTAAATCTTTTGGAATATATTGCTTATATTACAGTAATCTTAATCATAGACAATCAGTTGAAATCGAAGAACCTTTTGGTAGCAAGGGATAGTTTCGGGGGGAAAAAGTACCCGTCAATTTTTTTGGGGTAAAATTGAGAGTTGCTATACTTGAAGGCTTATAAGTGTTGTTAATATTCATGAAATAATTGTTAATGATTATCATTAGTTAGAGGGGGGACTCTTGTTGAAATTGATTTGCAATATGTAGGCCTAATTGATTTCTGTAAATTTTAATGCAAACCGGAACATTAAATGATTTTTATTTTCGTCTTAAAAGAGCTTCTACTGAAGTATAAGTTCAAAACTTAACCCCCATGCAGGGTTCAACATCAAGTTTATGGTTTCAGGTTTAAATGTAAGGTAAAATGGCTGCTAAAGAAATTTAACCTAAACAACAACCACTATATATATATCAATCCACCTTTAACTCCGCCCTTCAAAGACCACGTGACAATTCGGTGACATTGACGAGTTGATACAGCAAATGATTTCGTAAATATGCCTTTACCCTAACCCTAACCCTAACCCTAACCCTAACCCTAAACCTGCTTTGATTAATATGTGCACCCTAAATTACCTGTTATTAAATGAATACAAGGGAAAATCAGCATTAATTAAGTGTGAGAAATCATTTTATTCAGAAATTGCAGCCCAAAAAAGAGCTCATAATTTTCAGTTCATACAGAGAAAATTAGTATAGTGAGTCACTAAGAAAAACTCCTAAATCATTTGGAATTTATCCTGGCACCCTTTCTTAACTTTTATTACATCAATACAAGGAAATAACCAGTAAAATTTAAAAGACAAGTGCTTTTAACTTGAATTTAAACCTCCATGAAGGAACCCATGGTTTTTGGCTTCGCGTTGAAATGTCAGTACAGTTAATCACACAGGACACCTACTTAGTCTTTTTGTGTTAATATTTGCAGCCTAACTTATCTTTTATAACATCAATACAAAGAAATAAAACAGCATTAGTTAAATGATAAATGCTTTTGTTAAAAAATTCCACCCCAATGACAGAACCCATGATTATCTGTTTCTCATTAAATTATCAGTATGGTTAATCACCAAGGAAAACTCCTAAATCTTTTGGAATCTATCCTGGCACCTTTTTCTGTATTTTTTCAACATCAATACAAAGAAATAATCAGTAAGATTTCAAAGGAATGTGCTTTTAACTTGAATTTAAACCTCCATGAGGGAACCCATGGTTTTCGGCTTTGCGTTGAAATGTCAGTACAATTTAATCACACAGGAAACCTACTCAGTCTCTTTGTTTTAATATTTGCAGCCTAATCTATCTTTTATTACATCAATACAAAGAAATAAACAGCATTAGTTAAATGATAAATGCTTTTGTTTAAAAATTCCACCCCAATGAAGGAACCCATGATTTTCTGTTTCTCATTTAATTATCAGTATGGTTAATGACAAAGCTTTTGGAATTTACCTTCACATCCCAGTTTATCTTTTAATACATCAATACAAAGAAATAGACAGCATTAGTTAAATGATAAATGCTTTTGTTTAAAAGTTCCACCCCAATGAATTAGCCCATGACTTTCTATTTCTCGTTAAATTATCTGTATGGTTAATCAACAAGGAAACCTTCTAAATCTTTTGGAATATATTGCTTATATTACAGTAATCTTAATCATAGACAATCAGTTGAAATCGAAGAACCTTTTGGTAGCAAGGGACAGTTTCGAGGGGAAAAAGTACCCGTCAATTTTTTTTGGGTAAAATTGAGAGTTGCTATACTTGAAGGCTTATAAGTGTTGTTAATATTCATGAAATGATTGTTAATGATTATCATTAGTTAGAGGGGGGACTCTTGTTGAAATTGATTTGCAATATGTAGGCCTAATTGATTTCTGTAAATTTTAATGCAAACCGGAACATTAAATGATTTTTATTTTCGTCTTAAAAGAGCTTCTACTGAAGTATAAGTTCAAAACTTAACCCCCATGCAGGGTTCAACATCAAGTTTATGGTTTCAGGTTTAAATGTAAGGTAAAATGGCTGCTAAAGAAATTTAACCTAAACAACAATCACTATATATATATCAATCCACCTTTAACTCCGCCCTTCAAAGACCACGTGACAATTCGGTGACATTGACGAGTTGATACAGCAAATGATTTCGTAAATATGCCTTTACCCTAACCCTAACCCTAACCCTAACCCTAAACCTGCTTTGATTAATATGTGCACCCTAAATTACCTGTTATTAAATGAATACAAGGGAAAATCAGCATTAATTAAGTGTGAGAAATCATTTTATTCAGAAATTGCAGCCCAAAAAAGAGCTCATAATTTTCAGTTCATACAGAGAAAATTAGTATAGTGAGTCACTAAGAAAAACTCCTAAATCATTTGGAATTTATCCTGGCACCCTTTCTTAACTTTTATTACATCAATACAAGGAAATAACCAGTAAAATTTAAAAGACAAGTGCTTTTAACTTGAATTTAAACCTCCATGAAGGAACCCATGGTTTTTGGCTTCGCGTTGAAATGTCAGTACAGTTAATCACACAGGACACCTACTTAGTCTTTTTGTGTTAATATTTGCAGCCTAACTTATCTTTTATAACATCAATACAAAGAAATAAAACAGCATTAGTTAAATGATAAATGCTTTTGTTAAAAAATTCCACCCCAATGACAGAACCCATGATTATCTGTTTCTCATTAAATTATCAGTATGGTTAATCACCAAGGAAAACTCCTAAATCTTTTGGAATCTATCCTGGCACCTTTTTCTGTATTTTTTCAACATCAATACAAAGAAATAATCAGTAAGATTTCAAAGGAATGTGCTTTTAACTTGAATTTAAACCTCCATGAGGAAACCCATGGTTTTCAGCTTTGCGTTGAAATGTCAGTACAATTTAATCACACAGGAAACCTACTAAGTCTCTTTGTTTTAATATTTGCAGCCTAATCTATCTTTTATTACATCAATACAAAGAAATAAACAGCATTAGTTAAATGATAAATGCTTTTGTTTAAAAATTCCACCCCAATGAAGGAACCCATGATTTTCTGTTTCTCATTTAATTATCAGTATGGTTAATGACAAAGCTTTTGGAATTTACCTTCACATCCCAGTTTATCTTTTAATACATCAATACAAAGAAATAGACAGCATTAGTTAAATGATAAATGCTTTTGTTTAAAAGTTCCACCCCAATGAATTAGCCCATGACTTTCTATTTCTCGTTAAATTATCTGTATGGTTAATCAACAAGGAAACCTTCTAAATCTTTTGGAATATATTGCTTATATTACAGTAATCTTAATCATAGACAATCAGTTGAAATCGAAGAACCTTTTGGTAGCAAGGGACAGTTTCGAGGGGAAAAAGTACCCGTCAATTTTTTTTGGGTAAAATTGAGAGTTGCTATACTTGAAGGCTTATAAGTGTTGTTAATATTCATGAAATGATTGTTAATGATTATCATTAGTTAGAGGGGGGACTCTTGTTGAAATTGATTTGCAATATGTAGGCCTAATTGATTTCTGTAAATTTTAATGCAAACCGGAACATTAAATGATTTTTATTTTCGTCTTAAAAGAGCTTCTACTGAAGTATAAGTTCAAAACTTAACCCCCATGCAGGGTTCAACATCAAGTTTATGGTTTCAGGTTTAAATGTAAGGTAAAATGGCTGCTAAAGAAATTTAACCTAAACAACAATCACTATATATATATCAATCCACCTTTAACTCCGCCCTTCAAAGACCACGTGACAATTCGGTGACATTGACGAGTTGATACAGCAAATGATTTCGTAAATATGCCTTTACCCTAACCCTAACCCTAACCCTAACCCTAACCCTAAACCTGCTTTGATTAATATGTGCACCCTAAATTACCTGTTATTAAATGAATACAAGGGAAAATCAGCATTAATTAAGTGTGAGAAATCATTTTATTCAGAAATTGCAGCCCAAAAAAGAGCTCATAATTTTCAGTTCATACAGAGAAAATTAGTATAGTGAGTCACTAAGAAAAACTCCTAAATCATTTGGAATTTATCCTGGCACCCTTTCTTAACTTTTATTACATCAATACAAGGAAATAACCAGTAAAATTTAAAAGACAAGTGCTTTTAACTTGAATTTAAACCTCCATGAAGGAACCCATGGTTTTTGGCTTCGCGTTGAAATGTCAGTACAGTTAATCACACAGGACACCTACTTAGTCTTTTTGTGTTAATATTTGCAGCCTAACTTATCTTTTATAACATCAATACAAAGAAATAAAACAGCATTAGTTAAATGATAAATGCTTTTGTTAAAAAATTCCACCCCAATGACAGAACCCATGATTATCTGTTTCTCATTAAATTATCAGTATGGTTAATCACCAAGGAAAACTCCTAAATCTTTTGGAATCTATCCTGGCACCTTTTTCTGTATTTTTTCAACATCAATACAAAGAAATAATCAGTAAGATTTCAAAGGAATGTGCTTTTAACTTGAATTTAAACCTCCATGAGGAAACCCATGGTTTTCAGCTTTGCGTTGAAATGTCAGTACAATTTAATCACACAGGAAACCTACTAAGTCTCTTTGTTTTAATATTTGCAGCCTAATCTATCTTTTATTACATCAATACAAAGAAATAAACAGCATTAGTTAAATGATAAATGCTTTTGTTTAAAAATTCCACCCCAATGAAGGAACCCATGATTTTCTGTTTCTCATTTAATTATCAGTATGGTTAATGACAAAGCTTTTGGAATTTACCTTCACATCCCAGTTTATCTTTTAATACATCAATACAAAGAAATAGACAGCATTAGTTAAATGATAAATGCTTTTGTTTAAAAGTTCCACCCCAATGAATTAGCCCATGACTTTCTATTTCTCGTTAAATTATCTGTATGGTTAATCAACAAGGAAACCTTCTAAATCTTTTGGAATATATTGCTTATATTACAGTAATCTTAATCATAGACAATCAGTTGAAATCGAAGAACCTTTTGGTAGCAAGGGACAGTTTCGAGGGGAAAAAGTACCCGTCAATTTTTTTTTGGGTAAAATTGAGAGTTGCTATACTTGAAGGCTTATAAGTGTTGTTAATATTCATGAAATGATTGTTAATGATTATCATTAGTTAGAGGGGGGACTCTTGTTGAAATTGATTTGCAATATGTAGGCCTAATTGATTTCTGTAAATTTTAATGCAAACCGGAACATTAAATGATTTTTATTTTCGTCTTAAAAGAGCTTCTACTGAAGTATAAGTTCAAAACTTAACCCCCATGCAGGGTTCAACATCAAGTTTATGGTTTCAGGTTTAAATGTAAGGTAAAATGGCTGCTAAAGAAATTTAACCTAAACAACAATCACTATATATATATCAATCCACCTTTAACTCCGCCCTTCAAAGACCACGTGACAATTCGGTGACATTGACGAGTTGATACAGCAAATGATTTCGTAAATATGCCTTTACCCTAACCCTAACCCTAACCCTAACCCTAACCCTAAACCTGCTTTGATTAATATGTGCACCCTAAATTACCTGTTATTAAATGAATACAAGGGAAAATCAGCATTAATTAAGTGTGAGAAATCATTTTATTCAGAAATTGCAGCCCAAAAAAGAGCTCATAATTTTCAGTTCATACAGAGAAAATTAGTATAGTGAGTCACTAAGAAAAACTCCTAAATCATTTGGAATTTATCCTGGCACCCTTTCTTAACTTTTATTACATCAATACAAGGAAATAACCAGTAAAATTTAAAAGACAAGTGCTTTTAACTTGAATTTAAACCTCCATGAAGGAACCCATGGTTTTTGGCTTCGCGTTGAAATGTCAGTACAGTTAATCACACAGGACACCTACTTAGTCTTTTTGTGTTAATATTTGCAGCCTAACTTATCTTTTATAACATCAATACAAAGAAATAAAACAGCATTAGTTAAATGATAAATGCTTTTGTTAAAAAATTCCACCCCAATGACAGAACCCATGATTATCTGTTTCTCATTAAATTATCAGTATGGTTAATCACCAAGGAAAACTCCTAAATCTTTTGGAATCTATCCTGGCACCTTTTTCTGTATTTTTTCAACATCAATACAAAGAAATAATCAGTAAGATTTCAAAGGAATGTGCTTTTAACTTGAATTTAAACCTCCATGAGGGAACCCATGGTTTTCGGCTTTGCGTTGAAATGTCAGTACAATTTAATCACACAGGAAACCTACTCAGTCTCTTTGTTTTAATATTTGCAGCCTAATCTATCTTTTATTACATCAATACAAAGAAATAAACAGCATTAGTTAAATGATAAATGCTTTTGTTTAAAAATTCCACCCCAATGAAGGAACCCATGATTTTCTGTTTCTCATTTAATTATCAGTATGGTTAATGACAAAGCTTTTGGAATTTACCTTCACATCCCAGTTTATCTTTTAATACATCAATACAAAGAAATAGACAGCATTAGTTAAATGATAAATGCTTTTGTTTAAAAGTTCCACCCCAATGAATTAGCCCATGACTTTCTATTTCTCGTTAAATTATCTGTATGGTTAATCAACAAGGAAACCTTCTAAATCTTTTGGAATATATTGCTTATATTACAGTAATCTTAATCATAGACAATCAGTTGAAATCGAAGAACCTTTTGGTAGCAAGGGACAGTTTCGAGGGGAAAAAGTACCCGTCAATTTTTTTTTGGGTAAAATTGAGAGTTGCTATACTTGAAGGCTTATAAGTGTTGTTAATATTCATGAAATGATTGTTAATGATTATCATTAGTTAGAGGGGGGACTCTTGTTGAAATTGATTTGCAATATGTAGGCCTAATTGATTTCTGTAAATTTTAATGCAAACCGGAACATTAAATGATTTTTATTTTCGTCTTAAAAGAGCTTCTACTGAAGTATAAGTTCAAAACTTAACCCCCATGCAGGGTTCAACATCAAGTTTATGGTTTCAGGTTTAAATGTAAGGTAAAATGGCTGCTAAAGAAATTTAACCTAAACAACAATCACTATATATATATCAATCCACCTTTAACTCCGCCCTTCAAAGACCACGTGACAATTCGGTGACATTGACGAGTTGATACAGCAAATGATTTCGTAAATATGCCTTTACCCTAACCCTAACCCTAACCCTAACCCTAACCCTAACCCTAACCCTAACCCTAACCCTAACCCTAACCCCTAACCCTAACCCCCTAACCCTAACCCTAACCCTAACCCTAACCCTAACCCTAACCCCTAACCCTAACCCTAACCCTAACCCTAACCCTAACCCTAACCCCTAACCCTAACCCTAACCCTAACCCTAACCCTAACCCTAACCCTAACCCCTAACCCTAACCCTAACCCTAACCCTAACCCAATCCAACAAAGTCACAATCAAAAGACTGATAAATCACCAAATCATCAGATATTTATAGAAAGAAATGATTGACAGTCACGTAAATTAATAGGCGGAGTCCCGCATTCCCGCACACGCATCTCGTCAAAGTGCCTATACCCTAACCCTAACCCTAACCCTAACCCTAACCCTAACCCTAACCCTGCTAAATCTTTTGGAATTGATCTTTCCACCCTTACTTGTCCTTTACTATATCAAAACAAAGGAATAATCAGCTTTAGTTCAATGATAAATCCTTTTACTGTAAAATTACACCCCTGTAAAGGAACCCATAGTTTTCTGTTTAAAGGAAAAAAAAACTGTACAGTTAATCACTTAGGAAACCTTCTAAATCTTTTGAAATTCAACTTTACACCCTAAATTATCTTTTAGTATATTAAAACAAAGAAATAATCAGCTTTAGTTCAATGATTCATCCTTTAGCTGTAAAATTACACCCCTATGAAGGAACCCATAATTTTCTGTTTAATGTTAATAAAATCAGTTCAGTTAATCACTTAGGAAACCTGCTAAATCTGTTGGAATTCATCTTTACACCCTTACTTGTCTTTTATCACATTAAAACAAAGAAATAAACAGCTTTAGTTAAATGATAAATCATTTTCTTATAGAATTACACCCCCACGAAGGAACCCATAATTTTCTGTTTATTGTTAAATTATATGTTTCTGTATGAATAATCACCTAGGAAACCTCCTAAATCTTTTGGAATGTACCCTCACGCCCTAGTTTATCTTTTCTCACATTACTACAAAGAAAAAATCAACATCAGACCCCAGAAAAATCCTTTTATTGTGAAATTACACCCCTATGAAAGAACCCATATTTTTCTGTTTAATGTTAAACAAATCTGTATAGTTAATCACCTAGGAAACGTGATGAATCTTTTTGAATTCGTCTTCACACCCTAAATTTTCTTTTATTATATTAAAACAAAGAAATTATCAGCTTTAGGTCATTGATTTATCCTTTTACCTTAAAATCACACCCCTATGAAGGAACCCATAATACTCTGTTTTACATTAAAAAATCAGGACAGTTAATCACCAAGGAAACCTGCTAAATCTTTTGGAATTCATCTTCACGCCCTAAATAATAATTTATTTTATTGAAGCAAAGAAATCATCAGCTTAAGTTGAATGGTAAATCCCTTAATTTTAAGAATGCACCCCTCTGAAGGAACCCATTATTTCCTGTCCATCATTCAATTATCTATTTAGTTAGTCCCTTACAAAACCGTCCAAATCCTTTTGAATTCATCCTCACACCCTAAATTATCTTTTATTATATTAAAACAAAGAAATAATCAGCTTTAGTTCTATGATAAGTACTTTTATAGTAAAATTACACCCCTTTGAAGGAACCCAGAATTTTCTGTTTAACGTTTAAAAATCAGTACAATTAAATCTGTTTACATTCATCCCCACACCCTGAATTATCTTTTATTATATTAAAACAAAGTAACAATCAGCTGTTGAAACTTGCACCCTCTATTTATCGTTCAATAATGTGCTGTGCTTGACATTGAAGAACCATAAGATTGTATCACCTTTTTTATTCTGCTGATAATGGGAATTGAACCCACTCCTTTTCCTGGTTGATAGCAGGAAATGTGCTCTAATACACCATATCAGCTTTATTGGTGATTATATAATCTTATGGAGATAGAGGGAGAAAAAAGAGAGATTGCATTCAAAAGACAAAATCAATGGTGGATGTGTTTATCCCAGTTCGCCAGAGGTCCTCTATTCTAAAAGCAGTGAACGAGAGCACAGAAATAACGAAGCAAATCTAAAATCAAACAAAGGCTACGGACACGATTTAAAACTCGTACCACAATATAACAGTATCAAGAAAATTCCAAATATAAACAAATAGTACTCCTTCTAAATAATATAATGTGACAAAAAGTTAACTCCGCCTACAAAAGGTCACGTGATCTTTTTTTGACATTGACGAGATGCAACTGAGTTGCAATATCGCAAATACCCCTATACCCTAACCCTAACCCTAACCCTGAAGTTACAAAAAGTGTGCTTTTTGACCCACTCCCCTAACCCTAACCCTAACCCTAACCCCCTAACCCTAACCCTAACCCAACCCAACCCTAACCCTAACCCTAACCCAAACCCTAACCCTAACCCTAACCCTAACCCCTAACCCCTAACCCTAACCCTAACCCTAACCCTAACCCTCTAACCCTAACCCTAACCCTAACCCTAAACCCTAACCCTAACCCTAACCCTAACCCTACCCTTCCCCAACCCGGAAGTTTAAGGGCTAACCCCGAGCTAACCCTGATTTTTAGGGTCATCCCGGGTTTATCATCTAAAATCTAATCCCAGACCTTGATATTCGGGGATAATGTTGTACAGAGGTAGGTCACATGAAATATCCACCAACCCTTCCCCAACCCGGAAGTTTAAGGGCTAACCCCGAGCTAACCCTGATTTTTAGGGTCATCCCGGGTTTATCATCTAAAATCTAATCCCAGACCTTGATATTCGGGGATAATGTTGTACAGAGGTAGGTCACATGAAATATCCACCAACCCTTCCCCAACCCGGAAGTTTAAGGGCTAACCCCGAGCTAACCCTGATTTTTAGGGTCATCCCGGGTTTATCATCTAAAATCTAATCCCAGACCTTGATATTCGGGGATAATGTTGTACAGAGGCTGTTGAAATTAAATATACATTAAAATTTTCCAAATTTGGATTTTTAAAGGGATAAAGTTTTATCCACTATGTATAACTGATGTTGCGCTGGGCGGACTGTTGAAAAACTAACCAACAAATTATTTTAAAGATCATTCGTTTATTAGTTTTCGTATTTGTTGTTAAAACATACTCATTTTTTACTCTTATCAAAAATGACATCAACATATATTTTATGAAGTTACTTTCCTTGCATCAACATAATGTTAATATAATATATAGCTTCCTGCTTCTTTTACCTTTCATTACTTTAGCAAATTTGCACTAACAAAAGGTTTACATAAAGGATAACATAAATGATAAGCAATACTTAGTGAACAGATGCTTTTCTTTTTATACAAACCATAAGCAAACTTTTATTGCAAATCATTCCCAACCAAGTTGTTTAGCTCTTGCTGGAGCTTTGTTCTTTCGTTGATTGCTCTTTTCTTCTTGACTATTTTCTTTACTTTGTCCTGTAAATAGTTGGTGAAATCCCCGCGAACGTCTGGCTTCCATCCCACGCTCCATATGCGATCCTCCACACCATCTTTTATCAAATTTTGGATGTCTACCATTTTTGCTATTGTAACAAAACAACACTTTTTGAGTTCTCATTCTATCTCAAAGCATAAGCATTACGAATAAATGAAACTGGCATTCATTCTTTTATCTTAATTTAACTATAAACGTTTCCCCGTTGCTATACATGGAGTATATTATACTTACTTGGAGAAATGGTTTCCTGCAATCCCAGCCAGTAATGAATGTACGCTAGCTGTAACTTCGAAACTTTTTCCTGTTCTTTGCGGTAGCTCCTTTCGATGCTCTTGAACACTTCCGCGACTTCTTTTCTTATGTTTTCATTTAATTCTTCCACAGATGTCGCGATCTTAGCTTCTGTTTCCTCTTCTTCAAATTCTTCATTCTCTATCATTTTTCTCTTTTTAGGATTTGCTAGAGCCATTTCTAACTCGTCTATTCTCGAGTTCACTTGACTAATTTGGAAGGAAAGTGCGTTTTCAAATTCAGGCTTCACCTCTTTATCAATTTTCTTATGAATCTGGTCCAAATCAGCTTCGAACTTGGCACATTCTGTTCCTGAGTCCAATTTTTTTTCAAGGTTTTCAAGCTTAATACCAACTTCTCTTATTTTACGACTGAACTTCCCGAGAGTCTCAAGGACAAATTCTCTTAAGGCTTCATACTTTGGATCGTTTTCATCTATCAAATATGATTCAAAAACATGCATGTAAAGTTGTAATAAGCTTGCTATATTAAACAATGTTTCAATATCTATGTTATAAAAATTACCTTCGGATAGCCAGTCATTCTCCATACTGCTATTTAATTCAAGACAAGTGAGGAATCTGTAATGCACAGGAACATCGTAAAATAATTAAAATAAACGTATGTGACAAAATATTTTGTTTTATAAGAACAAAACCAATTGTGTTTGATTGAGTCATTTTAATCTTATCTATGGAAGTCTGTACATATTCTAAAATTGTAGAATGATTTAATATTATTATTTTTTTATTTGAACTTCCTTTAGACAAACAAGAAATTAATTTTGCATTCTAAAGATTCTTTATCATTAGGAATACTGATTACTTTCAATTAATGAATTGCTTACCTCTCCTAAGAAAATCACCGTCTGCACTGAAGGAGTGACAAGGAAACAATGACTGTGCTTTCTGTGTTAACGTTAGCAGGCGCTCTGAGTGATGGGGTAAACCCAGGGTATACCCGGGTTAAATCCGGGATAAACTCAGGGTATACCCGGGTTAAACCCAGGATATACCCGGGTTTAACCCAGGGTATACCCTGGGTACACCAAGGGTATACCCGGGGTAAACCCAGGGTATACCCGGGGTAAACCCAGGGTATACCCGGGGTATACCCAGGGTAAACTCAGGGTATACCCTAGTTGATCCCAGTGTATACACGGGTTCAACACAGAGTAAAACAATGTTAGACCTTAAGTTTAATGAGCCAAAGTTTTAAACGTAATTATCTTAATTAAGTATATCAAAAAGTTTCATTAATATCAATCATTTACTACATTTGATGAATATCTTGCTACAATTGAAATTTAATTGTAAACTATAGATCAATTCAATAGTCTATCAATTACTGCCAGGAATAACTACTATGTTTATAAAATTTCATATCTATTGCTACTTAACATTAGAATGCAGGATAATGAGCAATTAAATAATGATATTAAAAAAAGCAGTTACCTTTAACAAGTGAAAAACCCATATAATCCAACAAAGTCACAATCAAAAGACTGATAAATCACCAAATCATCAGATATTTATAGAAAGAAATGATTGACAGTCACGTAAATTAATAGGCGGAGTCCCGCATTCCCGCACACGCATCTCGTCAAAGTGCCTATACCCTAACCCTAACCCTAACCCTAACCCTAACCCTAACCCAAACCCTAACCCTAACCCTAACCCTAACCCTAACCCTAACCCTAACCCTGCTAAATCTTTTATAATTGATCTTTCCACCCTTACTTGTCCTTTACTATATCAAAACAAAGGAATAATCAGCTTTAGTTCAATGATAAATCCTTTTACTGTAAAATTACACCCCTGTAAAGGAACCCATAGTTTTCTGTTTAAAGGAAAAAAAAACTGTACAGTTAATCACTTAGGAAACCTTCTAAATCTTTTGAAATTCAACTTTACACCCTAAATTATCTTTTAGTATATTAAAACAAAGAAATAATCAGCTTTAGTTCAATGATTCATCCTTTAGCTGTAAAATTACACCCCTATGAAGGAACCCATAATTTTCTGTTTAATGTTAATAAAATCAGTTCAGTTAATCACTTAGGAAACCTGCTAAATCTGTTGGAATTCATCTTTACACCCTTACTTGTCTTTTATCACATTAAAACAAAGAAATAAACAGCTTTAGTTAAATGATAAATCATTTTCTTATAGAATTACACCCCCACGAAGGAACCCATAATTTTCTGTTTATTGTTAAATTATATGTTTCTGTATGAATAATCACCTAGGAAACCTCCTAAATCTTTTGGAATGTACCCTCACGCCCTAGTTTATCTTTTCTCACATTACTACAAAGAAAAAATCAACATCAGACCCCAGAAAAATCCTTTTATTGTGAAATTACACCCCTATGAAAGAACCCATATTTTTCTGTTTAATGTTAAACAAATCTGTATAGTTAATCACCTAGGAAACGTGATGAATCTTTTTGAATTCGTCTTCACACCCTAAATTTTCTTTTATTATATTAAAACAAAGAAATTATCAGCTTTAGGTCATTGATTTATCCTTTTACCTTAAAATCACACCCCTATGAAGGAACCCATAATACTCTGTTTTACATTAAAAAATCAGGACAGTTAATCACCAAGGAAACCTGCTAAATCTTTTGGAATTCATCTTCACGCCCTAAATAATAATTTATTTTATTGAAGCAAAGAAATCATCAGCTTAAGTTGAATGGTAAATCCCTTAATTTTAAGAATGCACCCCTCTGAAGGAACCCATTATTTCCTGTCCATCATTCAATTATCTATTTAGTTAGTCCCTTACAAAACCGTCCAAATCCTTTTGAATTCATCCTCACACCCTAAATTATCTTTTATTATATTAAAACAAAGAAATAATCAGCTTTAGTTCTATGATAAGTACTTTTATAGTAAAATTACACCCCTTTGAAGGAACCCAGAATTTTCTGTTTAACGTTTAAAAATCAGTACAATTAAATCTGTTTACATTCATCCCCACACCCTGAATTATCTTTTATTATATTAAAACAAAGTAACAATCAGCTGTTGAAACTTGCACCCTCTATTTATCGTTCAATAATGTGCTGTGCTTGACATTGAAGAACCATAAGATTGTATCACCTTTTTTATTCTGCTGATAATGGGAATTGAACCCACTCCTTTTCCTGGTTGATAGCAGGAAATGTGCTCTAATACACCATATCAGCTTTATTGGTGATTATATAATCTTATGGAGATAGAGGGAGAAAAAAGAGAGATTGCATTCAAAAGACAAAATCAATGGTGGATGTGTTTATCCCAGTTCGCCAGAGGTCCTCTATTCTAAAAGCAGTGAACGAGAGCACAGAAATAACGAAGCAAATCTAAAATCAAACAAAGGCTACGGACACGATTTAAAACTCGTACCACAATATAACAGTATCAAGAAAATTCCAAATATAAACAAATAGTACTCCTTCTAAATAATATAATGTGACAAAAAGTTAACTCCGCCTACAAAAGGTCACGTGATCTTTTTTTGACATTGACGAGATGCAACTGAGTTGCAATATCGCAAATACCCCTATACCCTAACCCTAACCCTAACCCTGAAGTTACAAAAAGTGTGCTTTTTGACCCACTCCCCTAACCCTAACCCTAACCCTAACCCCCTAACCCTAACCCTAACCCAACCCAACCCTAACCCTAACCCTAACCCAAACCCTAACCCTAACCCTAACCCTAACCCCTAACCCCTAACCCTAACCCTAACCCTAACCCTAACCCTCTAACCCTAACCCTAACCCTAACCCTAAACCCTAACCCTAACCCTAACCCTAACCCTACCCTTCCCCAACCCGGAAGTTTAAGGGCTAACCCCGAGCTAACCCTGATTTTTAGGGTCATCCCGGGTTTATCATCTAAAATCTAATCCCAGACCTTGATATTCGGGGATAATGTTGTACAGAGGTAGGTCACATGAAATATCCACCAACCCTTCCCCAACCCGGAAGTTTAAGGGCTAACCCCGAGCTAACCCTGATTTTTAGGGTCATCCCGGGTTTATCATCTAAAATCTAATCCCAGACCTTGATATTCGGGGATAATGTTGTACAGAGGTAGGTCACATGAAATATCCACCAACCCTTCCCCAACCCGGAAGTTTAAGGGCTAACCCCGAGCTAACCCTGATTTTTAGGGTCATCCCGGGTTTATCATCTAAAATCTAATCCCAGACCTTGATATTCGGGGATAATGTTGTACAGAGGCTGTTGAAATTAAATATACATTAAAATTTTCCAAATTTGGATTTTTAAAGGGATAAAGTTTTATCCACTATGTATAACTGATGTTGCGCTGGGCGGACTGTTGAAAAACTAACCAACAAATTATTTTAAAGATCATTCGTTTATTAGTTTTCGTATTTGTTGTTAAAACATACTCATTTTTTACTCTTATCAAAAATGACATCAACATATATTTTATGAAGTTACTTTCCTTGCATCAACATAATGTTAATATAATATATAGCTTCCTGCTTCTTTTACCTTTCATTACTTTAGCAAATTTGCACTAACAAAAGGTTTACATAAAGGATAACATAAATGATAAGCAATACTTAGTGAACAGATGCTTTTCTTTTTATACAAACCATAAGCAAACTTTTATTGCAAATCATTCCCAACCAAGTTGTTTAGCTCTTGCTGGAGCTTTGTTCTTTCGTTGATTGCTCTTTTCTTCTTGACTATTTTCTTTACTTTGTCCTGTAAATAGTTGGTGAAATCCCCGCGAACGTCTGGCTTCCATCCCACGCTCCATATGCGATCCTCCACACCATCTTTTATCAAATTTTGGATGTCTACCATTTTTGCTATTGTAACAAAACAACACTTTTTGAGTTCTCATTCTATCTCAAAGCATAAGCATTACGAATAAATGAAACTGGCATTCATTCTTTTATCTTAATTTAACTATAAACGTTTCCCCGTTGCTATACATGGAGTATATTATACTTACTTGGAGAAATGGTTTCCTGCAATCCCAGCCAGTAATGAATGTACGCTAGCTGTAACTTCGAAACTTTTTCCTGTTCTTTGCGGTAGCTCCTTTCGATGCTCTTGAACACTTCCGCGACTTCTTTTCTTATGTTTTCATTTAATTCTTCCACAGATGTCGCGATCTTAGCTTCTGTTTCCTCTTCTTCAAATTCTTCATTCTCTATCATTTTTCTCTTTTTAGGATTTGCTAGAGCCATTTCTAACTCGTCTATTCTCGAGTTCACTTGACTAATTTGGAAGGAAAGTGCGTTTTCAAATTCAGGCTTCACCTCTTTATCAATTTTCTTATGAATCTGGTCCAAATCAGCTTCGAACTTGGCACATTCTGTTCCTGAGTCCAATTTTTTTTCAAGGTTTTCAAGCTTAATACCAACTTCTCTTATTTTACGACTGAACTTCCCGAGAGTCTCAAGGACAAATTCTCTTAAGGCTTCATACTTTGGATCGTTTTCATCTATCAAATATGATTCAAAAACATGCATGTAAAGTTGTAATAAGCTTGCTATATTAAACAATGTTTCAATATCTATGTTATAAAAATTACCTTCGGATAGCCAGTCATTCTCCATACTGCTATTTAATTCAAGACAAGTGAGGAATCTGTAATGCACAGGAACATCGTAAAATAATTAAAATAAACGTATGTGACAAAATATTTTGTTTTATAAGAACAAAACCAATTGTGTTTGATTGAGTCATTTTAATCTTATCTATGGAAGTCTGTACATATTCTAAAATTGTAGAATGATTTAATATTATTATTTTTTTATTTGAACTTCCTTTAGACAAACAAGAAATTAATTTTGCATTCTAAAGATTCTTTATCATTAGGAATACTGATTACTTTCAATTAATGAATTGCTTACCTCTCCTAAGAAAATCACCGTCTGCACTGAAGGAGTGACAAGGAAACAATGACTGTGCTTTCTGTGTTAACGTTAGCAGGCGCTCTGAGTGATGGGGTAAACCCAGGGTATACCCGGGTTAAATCCGGGATAAACTCAGGGTATACCCGGGTTAAACCCAGGATATACCCGGGTTTAACCCAGGGTATACCCTGGGTACACCAAGGGTATACCCGGGGTAAACCCAGGGTATACCCGGGGTAAACCCAGGGTATACCCGGGGTATACCCAGGGTAAACTCAGGGTATACCCTAGTTGATCCCAGTGTATACACGGGTTCAACACAGAGTAAAACAATGTTAGACCTTAAGTTTAATGAGCCAAAGTTTTAAACGTAATTATCTTAATTAAGTATATCAAAAAGTTTCATTAATATCAATCATTTACTACATTTGATGAATATCTTGCTACAATTGAAATTTAATTGTAAACTATAGATCAATTCAATAGTCTATCAATTACTGCCAGGAATAACTACTATGTTTATAAAATTTCATATCTATTGCTACTTAACATTAGAATGCAGGATAATGAGCAATTAAATAATGATATTAAAAAAAGCAGTTACCTTTAACAAGTGAAAAACCCATATAATCCAACAAAGTCACAATCAAAAGACTGATAAATCACCAAATCATCAGATATTTATAGAAAGAAATGATTGACAGTCACGTAAATTAATAGGCGGAGTCCCGCATTCCCGCACACGCATCTCGTCAAAGTGCCTATACCCTAACCCTAACCCTAACCCTAACCCTAACCCTAACCCTAACCCTAACCCAACCCAACCCTAACCCTAACCCTAACCCTAACCCTAACCCTAACCCTAACCCAAACCCTAACCCTAACCCTAACCCTAACCCTAACCCTAACCCTGCTAAATCTTTTGGAATTGATCTTTCCACCCTTACTTGTCCTTTACTATATCAAAACAAAGGAATAATCAGCTTTAGTTCAATGATAAATCCTTTTACTGTAAAATTACACCCCTGTAAAGGAACCCATAGTTTTCTGTTTAAAGGAAAAAAAAAACTGTACAGTTAATCACTTAGGAAACCTTCTAAATCTTTTGAAATTCAACTTTACACCCTAAATTATCTTTTAGTATATTAAAACAAAGAAATAATCAGCTTTAGTTCAATGATTCATCCTTTAGCTGTAAAATTACACCCCTATGAAGGAACCCATAATTTTCTGTTTAATGTTAATAAAATCAGTTCAGTTAATCACTTAGGAAACCTGCTAAATCTGTTGGAATTCATCTTTACACCCTTACTTGTCTTTTATCACATTAAAACAAAGAAATAAACAGCTTTAGTTAAATGATAAATCATTTTCTTATAGAATTACACCCCCACGAAGGAACCCATAATTTTCTGTTTATTGTTAAATTATATGTTTCTGTATGAATAATCACCTAGGAAACCTCCTAAATCTTTTGGAATGTACCCTCACGCCCTAGTTTATCTTTTCTCACATTACTACAAAGAAAAAATCAACATCAGACCCCAGAAAAATCCTTTTATTGTGAAATTACACCCCTATGAAAGAACCCATATTTTTCTGTTTAATGTTAAACAAATCTGTATAGTTAATCACCTAGGAAACGTGATGAATCTTTTTGAATTCGTCTTCACACCCTAAATTTTCTTTTATTATATTAAAACAAAGAAATTATCAGCTTTAGGTCATTGATTTATCCTTTTACCTTAAAATCACACCCCTATGAAGGAACCCATAATACTCTGTTTTACATTAAAAAATCAGGACAGTTAATCACCAAGGAAACCTGCTAAATCTTTTGGAATTCATCTTCACGCCCTAAATAATAATTTATTTTATTGAAGCAAAGAAATCATCAGCTTAAGTTGAATGGTAAATCCCTTAATTTTAAGAATGCACCCCTCTGAAGGAACCCATTATTTCCTGTCCATCATTCAATTATCTATTTAGTTAGTCCCTTACAAAACCGTCCAAATCCTTTTGAATTCATCCTCACACCCTAAATTATCTTTTATTATATTAAAACAAAGAAATAATCAGCTTTAGTTCTATGATAAGTACTTTTATAGTAAAATTACACCCCTTTGAAGGAACCCAGAATTTTCTGTTTAACGTTTAAAAATCAGTACAATTAAATCTGTTTACATTCATCCCCACACCCTGAATTATCTTTTATTATATTAAAACAAAGTAACAATCAGCTGTTGAAACTTGCACCCTCTATTTATCGTTCAATAATGTGCTGTGCTTGACATTGAAGAACCATAAGATTGTATCACCTTTTTTATTCTGCTGATAATGGGAATTGAACCCACTCCTTTTCCTGGTTGATAGCAGGAAATGTGCTCTAATACACCATATCAGCTTTATTGGTGATTATATAATCTTATGGAGATAGAGGGAGAAAAAAGAGAGATTGCATTCAAAAGACAAAATCAATGGTGGATGTGTTTATCCCAGTTCGCCAGAGGTCCTCTATTCTAAAAGCAGTGAACGAGAGCACAGAAATAACGAAGCAAATCTAAAATCAAACAAAGGCTACGGACACGATTTAAAACTCGTACCACAATATAACAGTATCAAGAAAATTCCAAATATAAACAAATAGTACTCCTTCTAAATAATATAATGTGACAAAAAGTTAACTCCGCCTACAAAAGGTCACGTGATCTTTTTTTGACATTGACGAGATGCAACTGAGTTGCAATATCGCAAATACCCCTATACCCTAACCCTAACCCTAACCCTAACCCTGAAGTTACAAAAAGTGTGCTTTTTGACCCACTCCCCTAACCCTAACCCTAACCCTAACCCCCTAACCCTAACCCTAACCCAACCCAACCCTAACCCTAACCCTAACCCAAACCCTAACCCTAACCCTAACCCTAACCCCTAACCCCTAACCCTAACCCTAACCCTAACCCTAACCCTCTAACCCTAACCCTAACCCTAACCCTAAACCCTAACCCTAACCCTAACCCTAACCCTACCCTTCCCCAACCCGGAAGTTTAAGGGCTAACCCCGAGCTAACCCTGATTTTTAGGGTCATCCCGGGTTTATCATCTAAAATCTAATCCCAGACCTTGATATTCGGGGATAATGTTGTACAGAGGTAGGTCACATGAAATATCCACCAACCCTTCCCCAACCCGGAAGTTTAAGGGCTAACCCCGAGCTAACCCTGATTTTTAGGGTCATCCCGGGTTTATCATCTAAAATCTAATCCCAGACCTTGATATTCGGGGATAATGTTGTACAGAGGTAGGTCACATGAAATATCCACCAACCCTTCCCCAACCCGGAAGTTTAAGGGCTAACCCCGAGCTAACCCTGATTTTTAGGGTCATCCCGGGTTTATCATCTAAAATCTAATCCCAGACCTTGATATTCGGGGATAATGTTGTACAGAGGCTGTTGAAATTAAATATACATTAAAATTTTCCAAATTTGGATTTTTAAAGGGATAAAGTTTTATCCACTATGTATAACTGATGTTGCGCTGGGCGGACTGTTGAAAAACTAACCAACAAATTATTTTAAAGATCATTCGTTTATTAGTTTTCGTATTTGTTGTTAAAACATACTCATTTTTTACTCTTATCAAAAATGACATCAACATATATTTTATGAAGTTACTTTCCTTGCATCAACATAATGTTAATATAATATATAGCTTCCTGCTTCTTTTACCTTTCATTACTTTAGCAAATTTGCACTAACAAAAGGTTTACATAAAGGATAACATAAATGATAAGCAATACTTAGTGAACAGATGCTTTTCTTTTTATACAAACCATAAGCAAACTTTTATTGCAAATCATTCCCAACCAAGTTGTTTAGCTCTTGCTGGAGCTTTGTTCTTTCGTTGATTGCTCTTTTCTTCTTGACTATTTTCTTTACTTTGTCCTGTAAATAGTTGGTGAAATCCCCGCGAACGTCTGGCTTCCATCCCACGCTCCATATGCGATCCTCCACACCATCTTTTATCAAATTTTGGATGTCTACCATTTTTGCTATTGTAACAAAACAACACTTTTTGAGTTCTCATTCTATCTCAAAGCATAAGCATTACGAATAAATGAAACTGGCATTCATTCTTTTATCTTAATTTAACTATAAACGTTTCCCCGTTGCTATACATGGAGTATATTATACTTACTTGGAGAAATGGTTTCCTGCAATCCCAGCCAGTAATGAATGTACGCTAGCTGTAACTTCGAAACTTTTTCCTGTTCTTTGCGGTAGCTCCTTTCGATGCTCTTGAACACTTCCGCGACTTCTTTTCTTATGTTTTCATTTAATTCTTCCACAGATGTCGCGATCTTAGCTTCTGTTTCCTCTTCTTCAAATTCTTCATTCTCTATCATTTTTCTCTTTTTAGGATTTGCTAGAGCCATTTCTAACTCGTCTATTCTCGAGTTCACTTGACTAATTTGGAAGGAAAGTGCGTTTTCAAATTCAGGCTTCACCTCTTTATCAATTTTCTTATGAATCTGGTCCAAATCAGCTTCGAACTTGGCACATTCTGTTCCTGAGTCCAATTTTTTTTCAAGGTTTTCAAGCTTAATACCAACTTCTCTTATTTTACGACTGAACTTCCCGAGAGTCTCAAGGACAAATTCTCTTAAGGCTTCATACTTTGGATCGTTTTCATCTATCAAATATGATTCAAAAACATGCATGTAAAGTTGTAATAAGCTTGCTATATTAAACAATGTTTCAATATCTATGTTATAAAAATTACCTTCGGATAGCCAGTCATTCTCCATACTGCTATTTAATTCAAGACAAGTGAGGAATCTGTAATGCACAGGAACATCGTAAAATAATTAAAATAAACGTATGTGACAAAATATTTTGTTTTATAAGAACAAAACCAATTGTGTTTGATTGAGTCATTTTAATCTTATCTATGGAAGTCTGTACATATTCTAAAATTGTAGAATGATTTAATATTATTATTTTTTTATTTGAACTTCCTTTAGACAAACAAGAAATTAATTTTGCATTCTAAAGATTCTTTATCATTAGGAATACTGATTACTTTCAATTAATGAATTGCTTACCTCTCCTAAGAAAATCACCGTCTGCACTGAAGGAGTGACAAGGAAACAATGACTGTGCTTTCTGTGTTAACGTTAGCAGGCGCTCTGAGTGATGGGGTAAACCCAGGGTATACCCGGGTTAAATCCGGGATAAACTCAGGGTATACCCGGGTTAAACCCAGGATATACCCGGGTTTAACCCAGGGTATACCCTGGGTACACCAAGGGTATACCCGGGGTAAACCCAGGGTATACCCGGGGTAAACCCAGGGTATACCCGGGGTATACCCAGGGTAAACTCAGGGTATACCCTAGTTGATCCCAGTGTATACACGGGTTCAACACAGAGTAAAACAATGTTAGACCTTAAGTTTAATGAGCCAAAGTTTTAAACGTAATTATCTTAATTAAGTATATCAAAAAGTTTCATTAATATCAATCATTTACTACATTTGATGAATATCTTGCTACAATTGAAATTTAATTGTAAACTATAGATCAATTCAATAGTCTATCAATTACTGCCAGGAATAACTACTATGTTTATAAAATTTCATATCTATTGCTACTTAACATTAGAATGCAGGATAATGAGCAATTAAATAATGATATTAAAAAAAGCAGTTACCTTTAACAAGTGAAAAACCCATATAATCCAACAAAGTCACAATCAAAAGACTGATAAATCACCAAATCATCAGATATTTATAGAAAGAAATGATTGACAGTCACGTAAATTAATAGGCGGAGTCCCGCATTCCCGCACACGCATCTCGTCAAAGTGCCTATACCCTAACCCTAACCCTAACCCTAACCCTAACCCTAACCCAAACCCTAACCCTAACCCTAACCCTAACCCTAACCCTAACCCTGCTAAATCTTTTGGAATTGATCTTTCCACCCTTACTTGTCCTTTACTATATCAAAACAAAGGAATAATCAGCTTTAGTTCAATGATAAATCCTTTTACTGTAAAATTACACCCCTGTAAAGGAACCCATAGTTTTCTGTTTAAAGGAAAAAAAAACTGTACAGTTAATCACTTAGGAAACCTTCTAAATCTTTTGAAATTCAACTTTACACCCTAAATTATCTTTTAGTATATTAAAACAAAGAAATAATCAGCTTTAGTTCAATGATTCATCCTTTAGCTGTAAAATTACACCCCTATGAAGGAACCCATAATTTTCTGTTTAATGTTAATAAAATCAGTTCAGTTAATCACTTAGGAAACCTGCTAAATCTGTTGGAATTCATCTTTACACCCTTACTTGTCTTTTATCACATTAAAACAAAGAAATAAACAGCTTTAGTTAAATGATAAATCATTTTCTTATAGAATTACACCCCCACGAAGGAACCCATAATTTTCTGTTTATTGTTAAATTATATGTTTCTGTATGAATAATCACCTAGGAAACCTCCTAAATCTTTTGGAATGTACCCTCACGCCCTAGTTTATCTTTTCTCACATTACTACAAAGAAAAAATCAACATCAGACCCCAGAAAAATCCTTTTATTGTGAAATTACACCCCTATGAAAGAACCCATATTTTTCTGTTTAATGTTAAACAAATCTGTATAGTTAATCACCTAGGAAACGTGATGAATCTTTTTGAATTCGTCTTCACACCCTAAATTTTCTTTTATTATATTAAAACAAAGAAATTATCAGCTTTAGGTCATTGATTTATCCTTTTACCTTAAAATCACACCCCTATGAAGGAACCCATAATACTCTGTTTTACATTAAAAAATCAGGACAGTTAATCACCAAGGAAACCTGCTAAATCTTTTGGAATTCATCTTCACGCCCTAAATAATAATTTATTTTATTGAAGCAAAGAAATCATCAGCTTAAGTTGAATGGTAAATCCCTTAATTTTAAGAATGCACCCCTCTGAAGGAACCCATTATTTCCTGTCCATCATTCAATTATCTATTTAGTTAGTCCCTTACAAAACCGTCCAAATCCTTTTGAATTCATCCTCACACCCTAAATTATCTTTTATTATATTAAAACAAAGAAATAATCAGCTTTAGTTCTATGATAAGTACTTTTATAGTAAAATTACACCCCTTTGAAGGAACCCAGAATTTTCTGTTTAACGTTTAAAAATCAGTACAATTAAATCTGTTTACATTCATCCCCACACCCTGAATTATCTTTTATTATATTAAAACAAAGTAACAATCAGCTGTTGAAACTTGCACCCTCTATTTATCGTTCAATAATGTGCTGTGCTTGACATTGAAGAACCATAAGATTGTATCACCTTTTTTATTCTGCTGATAATGGGAATTGAACCCACTCCTTTTCCTGGTTGATAGCAGGAAATGTGCTCTAATACACCATATCAGCTTTATTGGTGATTATATAATCTTATGGAGATAGAGGGAGAAAAAAGAGAGATTGCATTCAAAAGACAAAATCAATGGTGGATGTGTTTATCCCAGTTCGCCAGAGGTCCTCTATTCTAAAAGCAGTGAACGAGAGCACAGAAATAATGAAGCAAATCTAAAATCAAACAAAGGCTACGGACACGATTTAAAACTCGTACCACAATATAACAGTATCAAGAAAATTCCAAATATAAACAAATAGTACTCCTTCTAAATAATATAATGTGACAAAAAGTTAACTCCGCCTACAAAAGGTCACGTGATCTTTTTTTGACATTGACGAGATGCAACTGAGTTGCAATATCGCAAATACCCCTATACCCTAACCCTAACCCTAACCCTAACCCTGAAGTTACAAAAAGTGTGCTTTTTGACCCACTCCCCTAACCCTAACCCTAACCCTAACCCCCTAACCCTAACCCTAACCCAACCCAACCCTAACCCTAACCCTAACCCAAACCCTAACCCTAACCCTAACCCTAACCCCTAACCCCTAACCCTAACCCTAACCCTAACCCTCTAACCCTAACCCTAACCCTAACCCTAAACCCTAACCCTAACCCTAACCCTAACCCTACCCTTCCCCAACCCGGAAGTTTAAGGGCTAACCCCGAGCTAACCCTGATTTTTAGGGTCATCCCGGGTTTATCATCTAAAATCTAATCCCAGACCTTGATATTCGGGGATAATGTTGTACAGAGGTAGGTCACATGAAATATCCACCAACCCTTCCCCAACCCGGAAGTTTAAGGGCTAACCCCGAGCTAACCCTGATTTTTAGGGTCATCCCGGGTTTATCATCTAAAATCTAATCCCAGACCTTGATATTCGGGGATAATGTTGTACAGAGGTAGGTCACATGAAATATCCACCAACCCTTCCCCAACCCGGAAGTTTAAGGGCTAACCCCGAGCTAACCCTGATTTTTAGGGTCATCCCGGGTTTATCATCTAAAATCTAATCCCAGACCTTGATATTCGGGGATAATGTTGTACAGAGGCTGTTGAAATTAAATATACATTAAAATTTTCCAAATTTGGATTTTTAAAGGGATAAAGTTTTATCCACTATGTATAACTGATGTTGCGCTGGGCGGACTGTTGAAAAACTAACCAACAAATTATTTTAAAGATCATTCGTTTATTAGTTTTCGTATTTGTTGTTAAAACATACTCATTTTTTACTCTTATCAAAAATGACATCAACATATATTTTATGAAGTTACTTTCCTTGCATCAACATAATGTTAATATAATATATAGCTTCCTGCTTCTTTTACCTTTCATTACTTTAGCAAATTTGCACTAACAAAAGGTTTACATAAAGGATAACATAAATGATAAGCAATACTTAGTGAACAGATGCTTTTCTTTTTATACAAACCATAAGCAAACTTTTATTGCAAATCATTCCCAACCAAGTTGTTTAGCTCTTGCTGGAGCTTTGTTCTTTCGTTGATTGCTCTTTTCTTCTTGACTATTTTCTTTACTTTGTCCTGTAAATAGTTGGTGAAATCCCCGCGAACGTCTGGCTTCCATCCCACGCTCCATATGCGATCCTCCACACCATCTTTTATCAAATTTTGGATGTCTACCATTTTTGCTATTGTAACAAAACAACACTTTTTGAGTTCTCATTCTATCTCAAAGCATAAGCATTACGAATAAATGAAACTGGCATTCATTCTTTTATCTTAATTTAACTATAAACGTTTCCCCGTTGCTATACATGGAGTATATTATACTTACTTGGAGAAATGGTTTCCTGCAATCCCAGCCAGTAATGAATGTACGCTAGCTGTAACTTCGAAACTTTTTCCTGTTCTTTGCGGTAGCTCCTTTCGATGCTCTTGAACACTTCCGCGACTTCTTTTCTTATGTTTTCATTTAATTCTTCCACAGATGTCGCGATCTTAGCTTCTGTTTCCTCTTCTTCAAATTCTTCATTCTCTATCATTTTTCTCTTTTTAGGATTTGCTAGAGCCATTTCTAACTCGTCTATTCTCGAGTTCACTTGACTAATTTGGAAGGAAAGTGCGTTTTCAAATTCAGGCTTCACCTCTTTATCAATTTTCTTATGAATCTGGTCCAAATCAGCTTCGAACTTGGCACATTCTGTTCCTGAGTCCAATTTTTTTTCAAGGTTTTCAAGCTTAATACCAACTTCTCTTATTTTACGACTGAACTTCCCGAGAGTCTCAAGGACAAATTCTCTTAAGGCTTCATACTTTGGATCGTTTTCATCTATCAAATATGATTCAAAAACATGCATGTAAAGTTGTAATAAGCTTGCTATATTAAACAATGTTTCAATATCTATGTTATAAAAATTACCTTCGGATAGCCAGTCATTCTCCATACTGCTATTTAATTCAAGACAAGTGAGGAATCTGTAATGCACAGGAACATCGTAAAATAATTAAAATAAACGTATGTGACAAAATATTTTGTTTTATAAGAACAAAACCAATTGTGTTTGATTGAGTCATTTTAATCTTATCTATGGAAGTCTGTACATATTCTAAAATTGTAGAATGATTTAATATTATTATTTTTTTATTTGAACTTCCTTTAGACAAACAAGAAATTAATTTTGCATTCTAAAGATTCTTTATCATTAGGAATACTGATTACTTTCAATTAATGAATTGCTTACCTCTCCTAAGAAAATCACCGTCTGCACTGAAGGAGTGACAAGGAAACAATGACTGTGCTTTCTGTGTTAACGTTAGCAGGCGCTCTGAGTGATGGGGTAAACCCAGGGTATACCCGGGTTAAATCCGGGATAAACTCAGGGTATACCCGGGTTAAACCCAGGATATACCCGGGTTTAACCCAGGGTATACCCTGGGTACACCAAGGGTATACCCGGGGTAAACCCAGGGTATACCCGGGGTAAACCCAGGGTATACCCGGGGTATACCCAGGGTAAACTCAGGGTATACCCTAGTTGATCCCAGTGTATACACGGGTTCAACACAGAGTAAAACAATGTTAGACCTTAAGTTTAATGAGCCAAAGTTTTAAACGTAATTATCTTAATTAAGTATATCAAAAAGTTTCATTAATATCAATCATTTACTACATTTGATGAATATCTTGCTACAATTGAAATTTAATTGTAAACTATAGATCAATTCAATAGTCTATCAATTACTGCCAGGAATAACTACTATGTTTATAAAATTTCATATCTATTGCTACTTAACATTAGAATGCAGGATAATGAGCAATTAAATAATGATATTAAAAAAAGCAGTTACCTTTAACAAGTGAAAAACCCATATAATCCAACAAAGTCACAATCAAAAGACTGATAAATCACCAAATCATCAGATATTTATAGAAAGAAATGATTGACAGTCACGTAAATTAATAGGCGGAGTCCCGCATTCCCGCACACGCATCTCGTCAAAGTGCCTATACCCTAACCCTAACCCTAACCCTAACCCTAACCCAAACCCTAACCCTAACCCTAACCCTAACCCTAACCCTAACCCTAACCCTGCTAAATCTTTTGGAATTGATCTTTCCACCCTTACTTGTCCTTTACTATATCAAAACAAAGGAATAATCAGCTTTAGTTCAATGATAAATCCTTTTACTGTAAAATTACACCCCTGTAAAGGAACCCATAGTTTTCTGTTTAAAGGAAAAAAAACTGTACAGTTAATCACTTAGGAAACCTTCTAAATCTTTTGAAATTCAACTTTACACCCTAAATTATCTTTTAGTATATTAAAACAAAGAAATAATCAGCTTTAGTTCAATGATTCATCCTTTAGCTGTAAAATTACACCCCTATGAAGGAACCCATAATTTTCTGTTTAATGTTAATAAAATCAGTTCAGTTAATCACTTAGGAAACCTGCTAAATCTGTTGGAATTCATCTTTACACCCTTACTTGTCTTTTATCACATTAAAACAAAGAAATAAACAGCTTTAGTTAAATGATAAATCATTTTCTTATAGAATTACACCCCCACGAAGGAACCCATAATTTTCTGTTTATTGTTAAATTATATGTTTCTGTATGAATAATCACCTAGGAAACCTCCTAAATCTTTTGGAATGTACCCTCACGCCCTAGTTTATCTTTTCTCACATTACTACAAAGAAAAAATCAACATCAGACCCCAGAAAAATCCTTTTATTGTGAAATTACACCCCTATGAAAGAACCCATATTTTTCTGTTTAATGTTAAACAAATCTGTATAGTTAATCACCTAGGAAACGTGATGAATCTTTTTGAATTCGTCTTCACACCCTAAATTTTCTTTTATTATATTAAAACAAAGAAATTATCAGCTTTAGGTCATTGATTTATCCTTTTACCTTAAAATCACACCCCTATGAAGGAACCCATAATACTCTGTTTTACATTAAAAAATCAGGACAGTTAATCACCAAGGAAACCTGCTAAATCTTTTGGAATTCATCTTCACGCCCTAAATAATAATTTATTTTATTGAAGCAAAGAAATCATCAGCTTAAGTTGAATGGTAAATCCCTTAATTTTAAGAATGCACCCCTCTGAAGGAACCCATTATTTCCTGTCCATCATTCAATTATCTATTTAGTTAGTCCCTTACAAAACCGTCCAAATCCTTTTGAATTCATCCTCACACCCTAAATTATCTTTTATTATATTAAAACAAAGAAATAATCAGCTTTAGTTCTATGATAAGTACTTTTATAGTAAAATTACACCCCTTTGAAGGAACCCAGAATTTTCTGTTTAACGTTTAAAAATCAGTACAATTAAATCTGTTTACATTCATCCCCACACCCTGAATTATCTTTTATTATATTAAAACAAAGTAACAATCAGCTGTTGAAACTTGCACCCTCTATTTATCGTTCAATAATGTGCTGTGCTTGACATTGAAGAACCATAAGATTGTATCACCTTTTTTATTCTGCTGATAATGGGAATTGAACCCACTCCTTTTCCTGGTTGATAGCAGGAAATGTGCTCTAATACACCATATCAGCTTTATTGGTGATTATATAATCTTATGGAGATAGAGGGAGAAAAAAGAGAGATTGCATTCAAAAGACAAAATCAATGGTGGATGTGTTTATCCCAGTTCGCCAGAGGTCCTCTATTCTAAAAGCAGTGAACGAGAGCACAGAAATAATGAAGCAAATCTAAAATCAAACAAAGGCTACGGACACGATTTAAAACTCGTACCACAATATAACAGTATCAAGAAAATTCCAAATATAAACAAATAGTACTCCTTCTAAATAATATAATGTGACAAAAAGTTAACTCCGCCTACAAAAGGTCACGTGATCTTTTTTTGACATTGACGAGATGCAACTGAGTTGCAATATCGCAAATACCCCTATACCCTAACCCTAACCCTAACCCTAACCCTGAAGTTACAAAAAGTGTGCTTTTTGACCCACTCCCCTAACCCTAACCCTAACCCTAACCCCCTAACCCTAACCCTAACCCAACCCAACCCTAACCCTAACCCTAACCCAAACCCTAACCCTAACCCTAACCCTAACCCCTAACCCCTAACCCTAACCCTAACCCTAACCCTCTAACCCTAACCCTAACCCTAACCCTAAACCCTAACCCTAACCCTAACCCTAACCCTACCCTTCCCCAACCCGGAAGTTTAAGGGCTAACCCCGAGCTAACCCTGATTTTTAGGGTCATCCCGGGTTTATCATCTAAAATCTAATCCCAGACCTTGATATTCGGGGATAATGTTGTACAGAGGTAGGTCACATGAAATATCCACCAACCCTTCCCCAACCCGGAAGTTTAAGGGCTAACCCCGAGCTAACCCTGATTTTTAGGGTCATCCCGGGTTTATCATCTAAAATCTAATCCCAGACCTTGATATTCGGGGATAATGTTGTACAGAGGTAGGTCACATGAAATATCCACCAACCCTTCCCCAACCCGGAAGTTTAAGGGCTAACCCCGAGCTAACCCTGATTTTTAGGGTCATCCCGGGTTTATCATCTAAAATCTAATCCCAGACCTTGATATTCGGGGATAATGTTGTACAGAGGCTGTTGAAATTAAATATACATTAAAATTTTCCAAATTTGGATTTTTAAAGGGATAAAGTTTTATCCACTATGTATAACTGATGTTGCGCTGGGCGGACTGTTGAAAAACTAACCAACAAATTATTTTAAAGATCATTCGTTTATTAGTTTTCGTATTTGTTGTTAAAACATACTCATTTTTTACTCTTATCAAAAATGACATCAACATATATTTTATGAAGTTACTTTCCTTGCATCAACATAATGTTAATATAATATATAGCTTCCTGCTTCTTTTACCTTTCATTACTTTAGCAAATTTGCACTAACAAAAGGTTTACATAAAGGATAACATAAATGATAAGCAATACTTAGTGAACAGATGCTTTTCTTTTTATACAAACCATAAGCAAACTTTTATTGCAAATCATTCCCAACCAAGTTGTTTAGCTCTTGCTGGAGCTTTGTTCTTTCGTTGATTGCTCTTTTCTTCTTGACTATTTTCTTTACTTTGTCCTGTAAATAGTTGGTGAAATCCCCGCGAACGTCTGGCTTCCATCCCACGCTCCATATGCGATCCTCCACACCATCTTTTATCAAATTTTGGATGTCTACCATTTTTGCTATTGTAACAAAACAACACTTTTTGAGTTCTCATTCTATCTCAAAGCATAAGCATTACGAATAAATGAAACTGGCATTCATTCTTTTATCTTAATTTAACTATAAACGTTTCCCCGTTGCTATACATGGAGTATATTATACTTACTTGGAGAAATGGTTTCCTGCAATCCCAGCCAGTAATGAATGTACGCTAGCTGTAACTTCGAAACTTTTTCCTGTTCTTTGCGGTAGCTCCTTTCGATGCTCTTGAACACTTCCGCGACTTCTTTTCTTATGTTTTCATTTAATTCTTCCACAGATGTCGCGATCTTAGCTTCTGTTTCCTCTTCTTCAAATTCTTCATTCTCTATCATTTTTCTCTTTTTAGGATTTGCTAGAGCCATTTCTAACTCGTCTATTCTCGAGTTCACTTGACTAATTTGGAAGGAAAGTGCGTTTTCAAATTCAGGCTTCACCTCTTTATCAATTTTCTTATGAATCTGGTCCAAATCAGCTTCGAACTTGGCACATTCTGTTCCTGAGTCCAATTTTTTTTCAAGGTTTTCAAGCTTAATACCAACTTCTCTTATTTTACGACTGAACTTCCCGAGAGTCTCAAGGACAAATTCTCTTAAGGCTTCATACTTTGGATCGTTTTCATCTATCAAATATGATTCAAAAACATGCATGTAAAGTTGTAATAAGCTTGCTATATTAAACAATGTTTCAATATCTATGTTATAAAAATTACCTTCGGATAGCCAGTCATTCTCCATACTGCTATTTAATTCAAGACAAGTGAGGAATCTGTAATGCACAGGAACATCGTAAAATAATTAAAATAAACGTATGTGACAAAATATTTTGTTTTATAAGAACAAAACCAATTGTGTTTGATTGAGTCATTTTAATCTTATCTATGGAAGTCTGTACATATTCTAAAATTGTAGAATGATTTAATATTATTATTTTTTTATTTGAACTTCCTTTAGACAAACAAGAAATTAATTTTGCATTCTAAAGATTCTTTATCATTAGGAATACTGATTACTTTCAATTAATGAATTGCTTACCTCTCCTAAGAAAATCACCGTCTGCACTGAAGGAGTGACAAGGAAACAATGACTGTGCTTTCTGTGTTAACGTTAGCAGGCGCTCTGAGTGATGGGAAAGACTAGTTAACACGGCTTGTGTATCATCAATCCATAAGCTCAACGTTCGAGTAAGCATTTGCAAATGCCAAATATTAGAGTTTACTTTGTCCTGTAATTGCAAGTTATGGTAAAAGATTATCTTGCCGTTTTAAATTATAAAACAGTTCAAAAAGAGGTGAAATAGTTCATTCATACTTTTTTGTGCGTGATTTATTTAGTACGCTATGTTTGCGGACAAAGATCTGTCTGCGAACTTAAACCATTAATAAATTATACACTATGATAAAAAAAAAATTCAAAACATTTTCAATTTTCTTATTCAACATAAATGGAGACTTTGTGAAATCATGACCTTGAAGAAAAAAAACCCTTTCTCAGTATTTAATTGAAGTTCTTAGTTCATTAGGTTGATTCACAAGAAACTTTTAGCCATCTAAACAATTTTTTATTCTTAAGTACTTCCATTCTCTACACAATACATTATCAAAAAATAGACTCGACGGAAACTATTTAAGAAGTTAAAAAAAATGTTCTAAATTTCACAAACTCCCTGATAAATGTTTGATAAAGAAATAAAAGTCAAAGATTACTTTTTTCACATTTACTTCCAAATTAAATACTCAGACAAAAATAAACTTAGACAAAATGTATTTGCTTTAGTGATTGCCGATGTAGAAATTCCGAAATCAACAATATCCTGCTTATAATCAAACATGACTTATAACTCACATAACTGTTAAATGTAAATGCAATTAAATTATGCTTCTTGCAGCATATATTTACTTATTTGAAAGTCTTTGTAGTTTTGTTTCAAAAGCCCGAAATGTACGGAAAGGAATATTTGATCTTAAACACTGTAATTTAAAGCGTTCGTATTTTTCACGAATGGTAACTTCTGCCAACCTTTGAGCATGCAGGAATTCCAACTCTTGGGCTGACCAGGGAGCTTTCAAGGATGTAGAAATCGGGAAGCAAGTGGAAGTTCTTCGATGTCCGATGTCTTTATCAAATAGAATAGGGTCATCGTCAGCATTGTCATGATCGACGTATTTTGGGGGGAGTTCTTCGACTTTATTGTCATTGGTAGTAACCTCTTCTGATTGCTTTGTTTCTCCCTTCTTCGTACTTTTCTTTTCTGCACCTGTCAACATTTCAAGTTTATGTGGGATGGTGAAGTGCAAGCGATTAAACTGCAAATTGCGAAATCTAAAGCTGACCAATTGCAACTTTGACAAAATCTCCAAGGCGATCAGTTTGTTTTTATCTACCGGTAGGTCGATCGTCAGTAAAGCTAACCTGTCATATTCGACATATTGGCCCTGCATCAAAAGTGCAATACAGCTGATATACGTCATTGTTATTACTAATTGTTCCATATCCATATTTTCTTTCTGGAGCCTTCGAAGGCACATTGTTAACCAAGGAAGAATCTTTGGGGTTTTCTTAATCTTACTTGGGTATATTAGCCCCCGTTTTTCCAATTCACCTCTTACTAAATCTGATATTGTGACAAGTGTGTTTTCTGTGATATCTGTAGAACGTTTGTCATATACAACCGTCCAGAATTTATCATTAAATGACCAAGTCAGTGTCATATTCCCATGCCTGTCATATGTTGTAACAGCTGGAAAATGTTTAAGGTCAAGTTCAAGAATACCAGCTTTTATGACTTCTGCCACTGATATATTACTTTTATCCAAGAGCAGGTACAAGCTGGGGAAAACCATTTGGGAATTTGTTCTTCTGTTTGTTGTTAACAGTTTGACCAGCGATCTAATTGTTACAGCACCGACTGTCTTAAATGTTGTCTTGCAAGATTTTATCTCTCGTAGGAAATCTTCAAAAAGAACGTAACTGGCAGCCTTGCCAGTTTCGTGCAGGTCATGTAGTAAGGCAACAACCAAATGTCGACCAATGACTCCATAGCTGCCATCCAAGTGATCGTGCAATCCCACTGACCGTTTTATCATCTTAGATATGACCTCAGATGTTGTCCATATTTCTTGTGGGGGAATGCTATATTCGTTTTGCATACAGGTTGAGTACACTTCTAAAGATAGAAATCCATAGTGGTCAGTTGAACTTCTACTGGGACCAAGAGCTCCTGGTCCTAGATTGATAGAGTAAGATGTACTCCTTCCACAAAGTGGCTTTCCCCACAAAAGTTTTTCGGAGGCTAGTTCCAACTGATAGGATTGCCAGGTGGCACGCACATTTCCTGTTTTTTTATACTCGTTCAATAATTCTTTAAGTTCCTTGCAAATCCATAAACCCAAATGTCGAATGCATGTTAGAATATGCAAAGGAAAAGGCACCAACAGAGGTACAGTTTCTAAAAGTACTTCTAGATTGGTTAAATTAATAAAATCCATAGCATTTATATGGTCAGCAACTGAATCCTGCGAAACAACAAATTCAATCCTACATGTACTTCTCCTTAGTAATGTCCAGTTGCTTTGAAATGTAGATATATAATGATCAGCGTCGCGTAGGAATGCCTCTGCTGTCGATCGTGGGAAACACATACCTCCAACAATGCAACCCGACACTGGATGATATCGACAATTGGGTTGACGATGTGGAATGTCAGCGTAAAGTTGAACAAACTGCACCTCGTGTGGAAAACGACAAATCGTCCGCAAACAAGTTTTGATATCCATTGGTCTTCCATCTAGATTGCTCTGATAGTTGGCACAGTCTTTGAATGATAAGCATGTACAAAGTGTTCCTCTGTGGCCGATGATTTGTTGCAATCCCGCAGTAGACCAAAGAAGATCAACTTCTTTAGAGTCTGACAGTATGTTTGCAGCAACATGGATAGTTGTACGCAAAGTAAATTGGGTATTAAAATCTGACAATGATAATCCACAGGTCATTTTTTCACCAAAGCGGAAGCAAAATATGATTGGTCTCAAAAGTCCAGTTTGGGTCAGTTGGTTTAAAGATGCTTGCAAAGCATCGAGTATTGCATAACAATCGTCAGGTAAAATGAACATTTTTCGAACGTCATTTATGTCATTCTTTTCGAGAGTTCTTCTAGCCTCTCCACGCAAAGCAAGAGCCATTAGTGTATTTTTAAAATTCTCTCTCAGCTGAAGAAATGTGGCGAGGGCTTGTTGTCTCACTTGCTGAATGGATAATGCAACTGAATGCATCTGGTGCATAGGAATTAAAGCTATCCAACATTCCCACCCTCTTTCATAAAATAGCTGGAACCCTAAGCTGTTTGAGAAGGTCATAAGTTCGCTTTTACTGTATTCTGTTAATCTGACGTTCTTTTTCAAAAAGCCTCTAACGTTCCGTAGACTTGCATTATCATTTGGAAACAGTGTGATATGTCTCACGGGCATTCTTATTGCGGCCAAAGATTTAAACTCCACAACGCATCCATCAATGTCAAAGGAATATCTCAACCATACTTCTCTTTCTACTTCATCGACTGTCAGACATCTTCCAAAAATCCG
Organism: Magallana angulata; assembly: GCF_025612915.1. Taxonomy (NCBI): domain Eukaryota; kingdom Metazoa; phylum Mollusca; class Bivalvia; order Ostreida; family Ostreidae; genus Magallana; species Magallana angulata. The sequence continues at coordinate 46,554 of NW_026441737.1, forward strand.
ATCATCCCTTCTTAAAAAGAGTTGTGGTGTTTCAGATACAGAATTGTACGCCTTGGCTAGGTTGAAATTCTCCAACACCGTTTCAGAAAAAGTTTGTTCCGTATCTTCCATATCCATCTAAAATTTTTAAAAAATATGACGTGTTTAGACACTCGTAATGAGAAAAGCTTTTTTTTTTTATAATATCTAATTTTCAACTTAGATGATGATAAGAAATAATTACCCGGCATTATATCTCAATTAATTAATTTTTTAACAAAAATATATATTAAACTCTATTCTCAAAGATCAACCTTGGGTTAAACCCGAGTAAAGCCTAGGGTATATTCCGGGGTAAACCTAAATATAACTCGGCCTTTACCATGGTTTAATCCAGGGTACACCCGGGTAAAACCCAGGGTATACGCTGGGTTTAACCAAGAGTATGCCCGGATTTAACACAGATTAAACGCGGGTTTAACCTAGAGGATACCCAGGTTTAACCCAGGGTATACCCGGGTTTAACCCAGGGTATACCCGGGTTTAACCCAGGGTATACCCGGGGTAAACCCGGGATAAACTCAGGGTATACCTGGGTTAAACCCAGGATATACCCGGGTTTAACCCAGGGTATACCCTGGGTACACCAAGGGTATACCCGGGGTAAACCCAGGGTATACCCGGGGTAAACCCAGGGTATACCCGGGGTATACCCAGGGTAAACTCAGGGTATACCCTAGATGATCCCAGTGTATACACGGGTTCAACACAGAGTAAAACAATGATAGACCTTAAGTTTAATGAGCCAAAGTTTTAAACGTAATTATCTTAATTAAGTATATCAAAAAGTTTCATTAATATCAATCATTCACTACATTTGATGAATATCTTGCTACAATTGAAATTTAATTGTAAACTATAGATCAATTCAATAGTCTATCAATTACTACCAGGAATAACTACTATGTTTATAAAATTTCATATCTATTGCTACTTAACATTAGAATGCAGGATAATGAGCAATTAAATAATGATATTAAAAAAAGCAGTTACCTTTAACAAGTGAAAAACCCATATAATCCAACAAAGTCACAATCAAAAGAATGATAAAACACCAAATCATCAGATATTTATAGAAAGAAATGATTGACAGTCACGTGGATTAATAGGCGAGGTCCGGATTCCCGCACACGCATCTCGTCAAAGTGCCTATACCCTAACCCTAACCCTAACCCTAACCCTAACCCTAACCTAACCCTAACCCTAACCCTAACCCAACCCTAACCCTAAACCTAACCCCAACCCAACCCTAACCCTAACACTAACCCTAAACCTGCTTTGATTAATATGTGCACCCTAAATTACCTGTTATTAAATGAATACAAGGGAAAATCAGCATTAATTAAGTGTGAGAAATCATTTTATTCAGAAATTGCAGCCCAAAAAAGAGCTCATAATTTTCAGTTCATACAGAGAAAATTAGTATAGTGAGTCACTAAGAAAAACTCCTAAATCTTTTTGAATTTATCCTGGCACCCTTTTTTAACTTTTATTACATCAATACAAGGAAATAACCAGTAAAATTTAAAAGAAAAGTGCTTTTAACTTGAATTTAAACCTCCATGAAGGAACCCATGGTTTTTGGCTTCGCGTTGAAATGTCAGTACAGTTAATCACACAGGACACCTACTTAGTCTTTTTGTGTCAATATTTGCAGCCTAACTTATCTTTTATAACATCAATACAAAGAAATAAAACAGCATTAGTTAAATGATAAATGCTTTTGTTAAAAAATTCCACCCCAATGACAGAACCCATGATTATCTGTTTTTCATTAAATTATCAGTATGGTTAATCACCAAGGAAAACTCCTAAATCTTTTGGAATCTATCCTGGCACCTTTTTCTGTATCTTTTCAACATCAATACAAAGAAATAACCAGTAAGATTTCAAAGAAATGTGCTTTTAACTTGAATTTAAACCTCCATGAGGGAACCCATGGTTTTCGGCTTCGCGTTGAAATGTCAGTACAATTTAATCACATAGGAAACCTACTAAGTCTCTTTGTTTTAATATTTGCAGCCTAATCTATCTTTTATAACATCAATACAAAGAAATAGACAGCATTAGTTAAATGATAAATGCTTTTGTTTAAAAGTTCCACCCCAATGAATTAGCCCATGACTTTCTGTTTCTCGTTAAATTATCTGTATGGTCAATCAACAAGGAAACCTTCTAAATGTTTTGGAATATATTGCTTATATTACAGTAATCTTAATCATAGACAATCAGTTGAAATCGAAGAACCTTTTGGTAGCAAGGGACAGTTTCGGGGGGAAAAGTACCCGTCAAATTGTTTGGGTAAAATTGAGAGTTGCTATACTTGTAGGCTTATAAGTGTTGTTAATATTCATGAAATGATTGTTAATGATTATCATTAGTTAGAGGGGGGACTCTTGTTGAAATTGATTTGCAATATGTAGGCCTAATTGATTTCTGTAAATTTTAATGCAAACCGGAACATTAAATGATTTTTATTTTCGTCTTAAAAGAGCTTCTACTGAAGTATAAGTTCAAAACTTAACCCCCATGCAGGGTTCAACATCAAGTTTATGGTTTCAGGTTTAAATGTAAGGTAAAATGGCTGCTAAAGAAATTTAACCTAAACAACAATCACTATATATATATCAATCCACCTTTAACTCCGCCCTTCAAAGACCACGTGACAATTCGGTGACATTGACGAGTTGATACAGCAAATGATTTCGTAAATATGCCTTTACCCTACTTCAATTTAACCGAAACACTTACCCTAAACCTAACCCTTAACCTAAACCTAACCCTAACCCCAACCCAACCCTAACCCTAAACCTAACCCCAACCCAACCCTAACCCTAACCCTAACCCTAAACCTGCTTTGATTAATATGTGCACCCTAAATTACCTGTTATTAAATGAATACAAGGGAAAATCAGCATTAATTAAGTGTGAGAAATCATTTTATTCAGAAATTGCAGCCCAAAAAAGAGCTCATAATTTTCAGTTCATACAGAGAAAATTAGTATAGTGAGTCACTAAGAAAAACTCCTAAATCTTTTTGAATTTATCCTGGCACCCTTTTTTAACTTTTATTACATCAATACAAGGAAATAACCAGTAAAATTTAAAAGAAAAGTGCTTTTAACTTGAATTTAAACCTCCATGAAGGAACCCATGGTTTTTGGCTTCGCGTTGAAATGTCAGTACAGTTAATCACACAGGACACCTACTTAGTCTTTTTGTGTCAATATTTGCAGCCTAACTTATCTTTTATAACATCAATACAAAGAAATAAAACAGCATTAGTTAAATGATAAATGCTTTTGTTAAAAAATTCCACCCCAATGACAGAACCCATGATTATCTGTTTCTCATTAAATTATCAGTATGGTTAATCACCAAGGAAAACTCCTAAATCTTTTGGAATCTATCCTGGCACCTTTTTCTGTATCTTTTCAACATCAATACAAAGAAATAACCAGTAAGATTTCAAAGAAATGTGCTTTTAACTTGAATTTAAACCTCCATGAGGGAACCCATGGTTTTCGGCTTCGCGTTGAAATGTCAGTACAATTTAATCACATAGGAAACCTACTAAGTCTCTTTGTTTTAATATTTGCAGCCTAATCTATCTTTTATAACATCAATACAAAGAAATAGACAGCATTAGTTAAATGATAAATGCTTTTGTTTAAAAGTTCCACCCCAATGAATTAGCCCATGACTTTCTGTTTCTCGTTAAATTATCTGTATGGTCAATCAACAAGGAAACCTTCTAAATGTTTTGGAATATATTGCTTATATTACAGTAATCTTAATCATAGACAATCAGTTGAAATCGAAGAACCTTTTGGTAGCAAGGGACAGTTTCGGGGGGAAAAAGTACCCGTCAACTTGTTTGGGTAAAATTGAGAGTTGCTATACTTGAAGGCTTATAAGTGTTGTTAATATTCATGAAATGATTGTTAATGATTATCATTAGTTAGAGGGGGGACTCTTGTTGAAATTGATTTGCAATATGTAGGCCTAATTGATTTCTGTAAATTTTAATGCAAACCGGAACATTAAATGATTTTTATTTTCGTCTTAAAAGAGCTTCTACTGAAGTATAAGTTCAAAACTTAACCCCCATGCAGGGTTCAACATCAAGTTTATGGTTTCAGGTTTAAATGTAAGGTAAAATGGCTGCTAAAGAAATTTAACCTAAACAACAATCACTATATATATATCAATCCACCTTTAACTCCGCCCTTCAAAGACCACGTGACAATTCGGTGACATTGACGAGTTGATACAGCAAATGATTTCGTAAATATGCCTTTACCCTACTTCAATTTAACCGAAACACTTACCCTAAACCTAACCCTTAACCTAAACCTAACCCTAACCCCAACCCAACCCTAACCCTAAACCTAACCCCAACCCAACCCTAACCCTAACCCTAACCCTAAACCTGCTTTGATTAATATGTGCACCCTAAATTACCTGTTATTAAATGAATACAAGGGAAAATCAGCATTAATTAAGTGTGAGAAATCATTTTATTCAGAAATTGCAGCCCAAAAAAGAGCTCATAATTTTCAGTTCATACAGAGAAAATTAGTATAGTGAGTCACTAAGAAAAACTCCTAAATCTTTTTGAATTTATCCTGGCACCCTTTTTTAACTTTTATTACATCAATACAAGGAAATAACCAGTAAAATTTAAAAGAAAAGTGCTTTTAACTTGAATTTAAACCTCCATGAAGGAACCCATGGTTTTTGGCTTCGCGTTGAAATGTCAGTACAGTTAATCACACAGGACACCTACTTAGTCTTTTTGTGTCAATATTTGCAGCCTAACTTATCTTTTATAACATCAATACAAAGAAATAAAACAGCATTAGTTAAATGATAAATGCTTTTGTTAAAAAATTCCACCCCAATGACAGAACCCATGATTATCTGTTTCTCATTAAATTATCAGTATGGTTAATCACCAAGGAAAACTCCTAAATCTTTTGGAATCTATCCTGGCACCTTTTTCTGTATCTTTTCAACATCAATACAAAGAAATAACCAGTAAGATTTCAAAGAAATGTGCTTTTAACTTGAATTTAAACCTCCATGAGGGAACCCATGGTTTTCGGCTTCGCGTTGAAATGTCAGTACAATTTAATCACATAGGAAACCTACTAAGTCTCTTTGTTTTAATATTTGCAGCCTAATCTATCTTTTATAACATCAATACAAAGAAATAGACAGCATTAGTTAAATGATAAATGCTTTTGTTTAAAAGTTCCACCCCAATGAATTAGCCCATGACTTTCTGTTTCTCGTTAAATTATCTGTATGGTCAATCAACAAGGAAACCTTCTAAATGTTTTGGAATATATTGCTTATATTACAGTAATCTTAATCATAGACAATCAGTTGAAATCGAAGAACCTTTTGGTAGCAAGGGACAGTTTCGGGGGGAAAAAGTACCCGTCAACTTGTTTGGGTAAAATTGAGAGTTGCTATACTTGAAGGCTTATAAGTGTTGTTAATATTCATGAAATGATTGTTAATGATTATCATTAGTTAGAGGGGGGACTCTTGTTGAAATTGATTTGCAATATGTAGGCCTAATTGATTTCTGTAAATTTTAATGCAAACCGGAACATTAAATGATTTTTATTTTCGTCTTAAAAGAGCTTCTACTGAAGTATAAGTTCAAAACTTAACCCCCATGCAGGGTTCAACATCAAGTTTATGGTTTCAGGTTTAAATGTAAGGTAAAATGGCTGCTAAAGAAATTTAACCTAAACAACAATCACTATATATATATCAATCCACCTTTAACTCCGCCCTTCAAAGACCACGTGACAATTCGGTGACATTGACGAGTTGATACAGCAAATGATTTCGTAAATATGCCTTTACCCTAACCCTAACCCTAACCCTAACCCTGCCTTTACCCTACTTCAATTTAACCGAAACATTTACCCTAAACCTAACCCTTAACCTAAACCTAACCCTAACCCCAACCCAACCCTAACCCTAAACCTAACCCCAACCCAACCCTAACCCTAACCCTAACCCTAAACCTGCTTTGATTAATATGTGCACCCTAAATTACCTGTTATTAAATGAATACAAGGGAAAATCAGCATTAATTAAGTGTGAGAAATCATTTTATTCAGAAATTGCAGCCCAAAAAAGAGCTCATAATTTTCAGTTCATACAGAGAAAATTAGTATAGTGAGTCACTAAGAAAAACTCCTAAATCTTTTTGAATTTATCCTGGCACCCTTTTTTAACTTTTATTACATCAATACAAGGAAATAACCAGTAAAATTTAAAAGAAAAGTGCTTTTAACTTGAATTTAAACCTCCATGAAGGAACCCATGGTTTTTGGCTTCGCGTTGAAATGTCAGTACAGTTAATCACACAGGACACCTACTTAGTCTTTTTGTGTCAATATTTGCAGCCTAACTTATCTTTTATAACATCAATACAAAGAAATAAAACAGCATTAGTTAAATGATAAATGCTTTTGTTAAAAAATTCCACCCCAATGACAGAACCCATGATTATCTGTTTTTCATTAAATTATCAGTATGGTTAATCACCAAGGAAAACTCCTAAATCTTTTGGAATCTATCCTGGCACCTTTTTCTGTATCTTTTCAACATCAATACAAAGAAATAACCAGTAAGATTTCAAAGAAATGTGCTTTTAACTTGAATTTAAACCTCCATGAGGGAACCCATGGTTTTCGGCTTCGCGTTGAAATGTCAGTACAATTTAATCACATAGGAAACCTACTAAGTCTCTTTGTTTTAATATTTGCAGCCTAATCTATCTTTTATAACATCAATACAAAGAAATAGACAGCATTAGTTAAATGATAAATGCTTTTGTTTAAAAGTTCCACCCCAATGAATTAGCCCATGACTTTCTGTTTCTCGTTAAATTATCTGTATGGTCAATCAACAAGGAAACCTTCTAAATGTTTTGGAATATATTGCTTATATTACAGTAATCTTAATCATAGACAATCAGTTGAAATCGAAGAACCTTTTGGTAGCAAGGGACAGTTTCGGGGGGAAAAAGTACCCGTCAAATTGTTTGGGTAAAATTGAGAGTTGCTATACTTGAAGGCTTATAAGTGTTGTTAATATTCATGAAATGATTGTTAATGATTATCATTAGTTAGAGGGGGGACTCTTGTTGAAATTGATTTGCAATATGTAGGCCTAATTGATTTCTGTAAATTTTAATGCAAACCGGAACATTAAATGATTTTTATTTTCGTCTTAAAAGAGCTTCTACTGAAGTATAAGTTCAAAACTTAACCCCCATGCAGGGTTCAACATCAAGTTTATGGTTTCAGGTTTAAATGTAAGGTAAAATGGCTGCTAAAGAAATTTAACCTAAACAACAATCACTATATATATATCAATCCACCTTTAACTCCGCCCTTCAAAGACCACGTGACAATTCGGTGACATTGACGAGTTGATACAGCAAATGATTTCGTAAATATGCCTTTACCCTAACCCTAACCCTAACCCTAACCCAAACCCTAACCCTAAACCCTAACCCTAACCCTAACCCTAACCCTAACCCAAACCCCAAACCCTAAGTCTAACCCTAACCCTAACCCTAACCCTAACCTTTTGTTTTTTTACATTTAAATGCTAAATAGCAAAATACCAAGTTTTAAAATTTTAAGTTGAATGTAATAAACTCTTGTGAACCAAAAGATTGACTCAAACCTAGCAGAATTGCGAGGTCTGTATCTTGCTTATTATTTTACGATTGATGCTAAAATTTTGATTGATCACTAGAAGTTTCTCACTTAACCTTAAATACTTGTACAGAAAAATTAAAAGAAGATATATGCTGTAACTACTTTTTTGGGCCCCCTCCTAATACGATGAATTATATGAAAGCTACACCAACTTTGATGGTGTTCAGACACACATATAAAAGATTGCTAAAAGGCCGAGCTTTGGGGGGTGGAGCCTATATCGATAAAGGTGTGAAGCCCCAAGGGAAACACGCTCGCTTGTGTATACATGTCAAAATTCACGGGGTGTTAAAATGCTACCAACAGAGTTTTTCTTCGATGATCTAGAAAAATACCGTATTTATATATGTACTTGGAAAAGGAAATTGTCAATCATCGAGATGAACATAAAAGCATGAAATAACAGCCTGCGACATGGCCAAAATCTTTCATTTGTTTAAACGAGCTTCTGACATGATCTAGCGAGAATACATTGCGATGTTTTATGCAATATGTTATCATCGTACCGTACTCAAATACTAATGCAACATTTATACAATATACATTTATATTA
>NW_026441738.1:0-109000 GCF_025612915.1 Magallana angulata
TTTTCTTTTTCACATCTATACATGTAGGATTTTTTAAATAAAAAAACATTTTATAACTATTATATTTTTTTTAAAAAATACAATAACTAATAAGTAGTTGATGAAAAAAATGTACCTATATGCTTTCATATATTTTGATCGCTTTACAAAGTGTGGGGGGGGGGGGGGCAGAACGAAAATATAGGGAATTGGAAGTTAACAACTTAACAGTGTACCCCTACCAAATGTTTAGTTTTATATTAAAATAGTATTTCATGAAGTTACAATGTCAAAAATTACGTGTGTGCAAAAATAAGTGTAAAATTCGAATACTTTACAATATTTATTTTTTGTTATTCTACCGAGGGACCATATGGAACAATATCTTTTGAACGCCTATTGTTGCTCAGGTGAGCGATGTGGCCCCATGGGCCTCTTGTTTTTCATATTACATTCAATTGATTCATTAATCATAATGATCCATGTTTAAATACGCATTGATGCTCTGCGAGATACCAAGCACAATTTGATATATTTTAATTATTTAACAATCGATTGCCTTCTCGGAAGATGCTGAAAAATTATTTTTATGTTTGGCACTCTATACCATTTGTGGATAATTTCTGACGGTTTTCTGTGCGCTTTCATGGCATCATAACACGATAATTCATCTAACTGCGTTAAACAGATATTTGGACATCATGCAATTTTTTGCATTGGCTGTCAGTGATACTGGCATAATTACGTACGATGAGTGTGTGGATTATTAAACACTACACAATGTTACAGATCTTAATGAGGACTTTTTTTTGGAGACTCATCTATTATTTCGGTGAATCTACAACATTCGTGTAAATTATTTTAAACATTCCGTGTGTACATGTATTCAAACCGATAGGCTACCTGCAGCTAACCGATTGGCGCACTAAGCTATGCTAGATGAATTTAGTGAGATACATACATGTAGTATGACACACACGCAAGCCAAGGATTTATCATTTTATTTAATTTAACAAATTTGAAATGATACAAAATTCATTATTTTAAAAAAAAAATCCACAGCCAACGTCTTGCAGGATGTACATAAAATGTAAACAAACTTAAAATTAATGCAAAAATCGAATATATTAGAATTATTGAGAGTAATTAGAGCAGAGCTCGTGGCAAAGCCACGAGTAGGTCTTCCGTTGTTGCTGCGGGTTGAAAATATACCTATGTGATATGGTGTCAAACGATTATAATGACTAAACTCTTAGTTCTGCTTTTGTTATAAAAACGTGTTGTAATTGAAAGCCTGTATATAAAACGTGTTTTGAAAAAGAAAGGAAGAAAATGTTTTAGGAAAACTATTTGTCGAACACAGTTTGTGTAATCGTTTCAAAAATTCTTTGAAAAATGAGATGTTTAATGGCGAGTTAAATTTTCAAAAGGGTAGCAAGCATTGTTATAATATACGAGTAGACTTGGACATTAAAAAATAATATATAATCAGATAAAAAAAAGATCAGCGGGAGAATTTATGCAAAAGCGAGCGTCTAAATTTTACACCAGACGGTGCTGTTTCATAGAGACACCGCTATGTAACGTGAATTAAATAACCTTATTTACAGAAATGAATATGACTTCTCTCGACGATGTAATAATGTGCAAAATCCTTATTTTTATGCCAGTGGATTGACTAATTAAATTGAAAAAAACTTCAATTGCGCTTGCGTAAATTGGAATTCTGGGAAGGAATTAGACAGTCCGTGTTAGAGAAATTCGAAGAAGTTATGAAACTGGTTAGTTTCTAGATCAAACTGCGCATTGATGTATTAAAAGACTATCATGGGTATCGTCAGTAGCCACGGTCCGGAATCCGTATGTGCAGTCATACACTGTATGTACATCGATACACCATAACCTCCTCACCTATAGCCATACAAATGAGGGTGCAACCTTTATATACACCTGCATAGTATTATAGTTCTGGAAACTATTTATCTTGTATTTTAATATATTGGGTATTCATTATTCACCTAAAATTAGTATTTCACTGGCTGTAGGTAACCTTGTAAGTAAATTAAGTTGCATTACAACCCCATAATACACAACTTCAATTAAAAGGTTTTTTTTTTTATCAACTTTCATACAATTAGCAATAAATAAAATCCCCAATAACGCACTTTAGTGTAACTTTGAGAAGCGCATATATTTTTAGGTGGCAGATATGTCGCTATATTATAGTCTGCAAGTCAAGTGAACTATCATGGTCTTTTAAAGAAATAAGAAATCTGTCGACACATGCAGTACTTTGATGATTTCTATGGCGATCGACTGCATTGCATAATGTAGTCGTATTTCCCAGGAACAAAATTTCCTTTGACTTTCAACATTCAATTATAATATATTATGAATTATTCTGTTCATAACTATAGAAGTTTAGCGTGTTCAACAGGTTAATTTATTAGCCACATTCTCAGGTTACGATTTCACATCTTTAATGTGAAGATGATTGCCTTCGAATAATAGTCTTATTGTTTATAAAAGCACCCTTCCAACTGTTACTCAATTACATGTGTTCTGAGTTGTGTGCGCTAAAGCGACACAAGATTTTCGGTCGCACGAAATTGAATTAACACAGACTGACCGAATAGCAAACGGGTGGGAAGTGAAAAACGTTGAGTAGAAAATGTTACACATAAGAAGAAGTTACCAAAAATGATTTTCGACAGATCTGGAAATCTTTTCGCCAATTTAAAAAAAATCCAGCGCCAGCACTTGTCAGCGGGGCGGGAGGAGGGGGGACGCAGCAATGAGTTCGCTTCCACACTAAAACAAACAACCATGTATAAGAAAAACTACAGAGTGATTAATATGTGACCGATAGAATCTAATCTTAAGTTGTTTAAAACTAATGTGAATATTCTTTAAAATAATCATCAAATGCCTCAATTCAGGACAATTGAGGACCTTCTTTTATCGTGCTAGCACCTACCGCAAACATGTAACATGGAACTTTGATTATAATTTGATTTTGATTTTTAAACTACCTTGTACGTTATCGTTTAATTAAATCAATGCTTAATCAACTGTACAAGTAAAATAAATTTATCTTTTCATCTTAAACCTATATAATAGTGGTAAACATAATAAAATATAGTTCTGTCCGTGCAAAATATGAAACATGAACGCGTGATAAGATACATGTAGAAGAACACGAGCCGACCGTGGATCACTTGTCCACTCGCGCTGGATCTCCTCGGTCATGTGCGAGGGATAAACATCATTTAATATTTGGGGGGGGGGGGGGATTTAAAAATAATTTAGATATACAAACCAACCATTAATTTATGTCTGACGATTGTTCCGATTTGGAGTAATATCGTTCATTAATATTCATTTACACTCAAATGTTTAATTTAATAACATAAAATTAAAACAGTTCTTGTATTTACGGCTATATAAACTCAAACACGTTCATATTCATCTGAGTGTGTATTAGATAACCGCTTACCGCTAGGTAGTGCAGCCGTGGCTGATCTCCTCGGCCGTGGACGAAGGATAGATTACATTAAGGTACAACGCACAGACACGCACAGCTCAGAACCCAGGAAGATTTTAAAAGTTTGCAGTATAATGACTATATTCTATCAATTAGAAGTTCTTTATTTTAAACTTAAAATCCACAATTGATCTATGTCTGATATTGCTTTAGTAGAGAATGACATTGCTTTTATTAATTAACTGAACAATTTCTTAATTGATACTCAATCGTTTAGTCCATAAACTTTTATGTGTAATCAAAACTAAAACAATTCTTGAGTTCGCAGCTAAATAAACTCATATATGAGAGACGCAACTCTCGTGTATTAAATAACCGCTGACCGCTAGGTAGCCCAGCCGCGACCATGGTGACCGATTTTCTCGAAATGCATTTCATAATGTTTATATGATACTTATGAAAAAAAATTAATGCTATATGTGGGTGTAGCAGGCAGGAATCTAAAATAAAATTTTACCGGGATGTCACACAAATATTTTCTTTTTAAGAAACTTTTAAACTGAATCAACTTAAATTCTTTTAAGATACAAAATGCTAAGACAGCCGAAGGAATGTGGCTCTTTGCTAATATTACATGTGTTTAATTTCTTATGAACAAATCAATTCCTTTGGATACTCCCCTTCTTTGATATTAACAAAGGCAAAAGTCTGATCCAAAAATATAATTATAGAAAAAAGGATCGAAGAATTGAACAATTTATTATAATTAGCATAACTTACACATGTGCCCTAGTGCAAATAAAAAAATAGCAATAATACGTACCGCTTGCAGGTATCGGTATTTAACTTAATTGTAAAAAATATTTGATTTTGTAACGTGTCACGTTTTTAAGCGTGTACCATATTGGAAAGATGTGCAAAAAGAGGAAAATGTCCATTGTTTACATGATCATTTCAAACAGTCAAACACCTGAAGGTGTGAACCCTTCACACCTGCAGGGTGGTATGTGTGTATATACCTGACTGAAGCCATGATTGTTTAATTAGTGACACCAATCAGTTTCATTTCCTGTTTATATAAGATCGACTGGCAAAATTAATGTTGAAATAAAAAACCCAGGTTTAAACTGTGTTTTTAATGTGAGTTTTAACTACATGTAAAATTATGTATTTTCATTTACACTTCGGGATGGATGTTTACGAACTCACCTTGGGTAAGAACTCCTTTTAAAGAATTACAAAACAATACCACTTATTTTATAACAAAATACTCGAAATTGAAAAAAACAATACAAATGAAAAAATATATACAGTACCCCGGACCTTTTATGATAGGAGGACCTTTTCTTATACGGGCCGGACCCTTTTAGAGCACAGGCGGACCTTAAATGTTAACATTTATGGTCCGCCCCGGACCATTTTACAGGGCGGACCTTAAATTATACGACACCGGCGAGGGAGAGTTTCGTTAACTTGGCCAAATTGCCGCGAGTACTGGTCAACACGTATTACTTTTTACCCTCATATTATGCAATACCCGAACACAAAAACAGTTTTATGAGATCAATAAAGTCACAAACAACATTTCTTGCAGTGACGCCCATATCGAAAAATTTACCGTTTTAGAGTTATGAAGCTAAGACTTTTAAGGGATCTAGACCCGTTTTAATGGTATCAAATGAAAGCTCTTAATATTCTGCGTAACTTTTGTTCAATATGTGTCTAGAAAAAATTTACAACTAAAAAGTTATTGAGCAAAGATTTAAGCAAAATTTACAACTTTTTGAAACATCAATTTTGATGTAATTTTTTAAGAAGTACTAGTATACGTGGGTTAATCAAACATGTAAAACTAGGAGGACAACGTTCAAGATGTCTACATTTATGATTGGTAAATCAAAATTACTTGCTACGGATCAACTCGGAGCCTTTGCAGGTACACGAGACCCACTAAACAAATATTCAAAGGGGAATAACTCAAAACAGTACAAGGTCTTCCGTTAGAAACGGAAGACCTTAATAATTTAGAAGTCAATATCTGACATAAGGTACAAACATGCGTATTTGTGTATAAGATAACTGCAAATCTCTAGTCGATCCACGCTCGATGGCTCTCCCCGGCTATATACGAGGGATGAGTTACGCAAACATATACACAAAGCATTCGGGAAAGAGTGGATTTTGAAAGCCATTGTAGTTATTAAATGCTTAATAGTTTTTATTTATTTCATTTGCTTAATTGCTTTTAAATGTATTGTTAGGTTTTTATTTACAAATTGTAAAAACTTAACAACAGAAAAATAAATATATCATAACGAGTGTCAAAAAAGCACGGAACAGAATAAAAACCTTATTTTGGTAAATTATCCAAAAAGCATCCAAGGTAGTAGAGAGTAATGTTTTCTTGTGACTTTATTTTAATTTACGTACAATTGAATAATCAATTATTTGCCAAATAAAAGCAGGTACTGGTCTCCAAGTCTAGCTTTTTACTTTCATATTACATAATACCGGAACAAAATAACATTTTCATGAGATTATATAGCTGCAGGTCTGAAGCTCCCGGTCTGAAAAAAATCAAATGGACGACCATGGAGCTACAGTGTCTCCTATAGTAAAAAAACTGAGCACAACAAATTGCGCTAGTTTTGGACTGATTAACCTTATTTTCAAACTTATTCTGTGAAACCAATTAACACCATTAAATTCTTCATTCAATTAACTGCTGATATCGGTACTTAACTTGCCTCAAACTTTCTCTTAAACACGCTTACCGATCTCGAAAATTGAAGTATGTTAAATTCACGTTACATTTTTAAATGTAAACAAACTGCACCACTTCACTTAACAGGGCTGGTGATGGAGTTTAAAAGAATATCAGCGGCAAGTAAAGTAATGATGTCTGTAGTAAAATGTCCTAGGAGGATTTTTTTTGTAATCAAATATTTGTATAGAATATGTTCGGAAATTAGGCTAATCAGTCCAAAGCCAGCGCAATTTTTTGTGCGCCGTAAATTGCAGTTTTTAACTATGGGAGGCACTGTAGCTCCCAGGTCGTCAATCCGATTTTTTTCAGACCGGGAGCTACAGACCTGCAGCTAGAGATTATAAAGATCACAAAGAACAACTTTGTCTGCGACTGCTATATCGAAATTTGATCATTTTCGAGTTTTAAAGCAAATACTTTTCAAAATATTTAGATCCCTTAATATAGGAGCCAGTCCCTTTTGTGTGGTATCAAACGGAAGCCCTTGATATATTGAACAATCTTTGTTATATATTTGATTACAAAAGGTTTTAAATTGAAAAATTACGGAACAAAGGCTTGAGTAACATTTAACAGTGTTCAAAACACTAATTTCGATTTAGTTTTTTAAATGTTTAATAAGGAAAATAAAAAAAAAACCGTAAGAATAACGTTCAAAGTATCCATATTAAAAAAATGCAAAAACTCGCTACAGATCGTCTCGGGTCCTTTGTTCGGGATGGAGTACCCATCAAATATTTATAAAGGGGAATAACTCGCATCAGGATGTAGCAATTTGATATCATTTTGTGTGGTGGGAACGTACTAGTATTTACAATATGCTTCAACAATTTGAATGTAATTAGTTGAAAATTATGCGAGATATTAAACCTCTAGAAAGAATAACAATAATGAAGAATATTCATCAGAATCAGTATAAGGTCTTCCTATGGAATCGAAAGACCTTAATGATATCTAATAGGCAAGCTTGGAACATGGTAATATTTCTTCCAAAATTGTAATATTAATAACGTTTTGCCCAGTCAGGTGTTTTGTGTGGGTTGTTTTCTTTTTTTTTTGGGGGGGGGGTTGGGTTTGGGGGAAGGGGATGGGAGGGGTGGGGGTGGTGTAATGACTCAAATAGCATATATTCAAGATAAATTATTACAGATACACATCCAGCAAGAACTTAAAGCATATATACATTGTTTGAGTGAGCACGGAGATTCATAACAAAATTCTGAAATTTCAAACTCCATACCCTAGATATTTAGTCGGGCTCTGCTGAAAGCAGAGTCCTGGCTGTAGGCAGGCAAATCGGCAATGTTACTATAAATAGCACAACTTCAAATGTAAACAAAAAACCAAACAGCGTCAAAGTAAAAGCTTCTGCTATACCAAATAGTTTCACAAAGAGCCACGTTTTGTCAAAAGTGATGACATTTTGTTTCTTTTTTTTAATTTTGAGAGAATTGTCTATCTTTTTTTAGTTTTCTTATTAATAACGTGTTTTAAAAACAAGACTTTGCATTTTGGACACATACAATGCGCATGAATTTTCATGAACTATATACTTTGCTGCGCGTTGAAGAATATAACGTTTGTTGCAAAATTCAAAGCAGCAACTGTTAATTTTTTTTCTACTAGACAGACATATTTTTATTTATAGCCGCTTATAAAATCTGGTCGCTCTCCGATGCTTTGCCGACATTAAAAGCATAAGAGAGAGAGAGAGAGAGAGAGAGAGAGAGAGAGAGAGAGAGAGAGAGAGAGAGAGAGAGAGAGAGAGAGAGATATTTTCAGTCTTTACTACACTATGCATAAAGACACACCATAAGAGCCCGGCTTTCAGTACTTCAGTACTTTGCTTATGTGTGGGACAGGTGATTTTATGTCAATGATTTTACATTGAATATGTATATTTTTACCTTTAAAGAGGTTTTTTTTTTATAAGCAATCTAAGTACATTAGAAAAAATGAGCAAAATATAACCAAAAACAATTTTTAGAAATGTAAAATTTATGTCAATTACGTCTGTAACCATTTGTTTAGGAACAATTACTAGAATTCCTATTATTCTTAATAGTCTGAAATGTCATTTTAACTGATTTTCAACTAAATAAGCTGTTGATGACAATCTGAAGAAGGTTAGCGAAACATTGTCTATTGTTTAGAGGTCATAATATCAATTTTTATTCATCTAATAGTATACGT
This sequence comes from Magallana angulata, assembly GCF_025612915.1. Classification (NCBI taxonomy): domain Eukaryota; kingdom Metazoa; phylum Mollusca; class Bivalvia; order Ostreida; family Ostreidae; genus Magallana; species Magallana angulata. Next base: position 8,424 of record NW_026441738.1, read on the forward strand.
AGGATTATATGTCCGCCTTAATCAATTAAATTTAAATTTCAACAATCAATTCATCTTTTCATTTGATTAAATATTCATAATACTCTAATATGATGTTTAAAACGCTTGCATTTGTTGCAAATTGTGTCATATACTATAATGTTATTTTATTTTTTTACAACAATATGCAAATTTCTGAAAATAAAAGAAGACCACGGGTATAGCTAGAAATGACATGGGGTGACACCAAACTGTATTTAAATTCAAAGTCCAAAGGAAAATTACAAAAATAAAATTTATTGTTGAATAAGCGTTAATGTAATGGTTGATATGACAGATTTCCTTGCTGAACCATATGATAGGGCGACTAAACATGCCATTATCGTACAATGTAAAGTTAATATATAGTTGTTGACTAGAAAACAAACAGTAGAAGTAAATAGAGTATCCTTTCCTAAACGCTGTCAACGGTCAGGTGATTTAAACGCCTGTTTTCAAGGAAGCTCAATGTTAGAAAAACTCAATAAAATCAATATTTTAAATCAAATAATAATTGCTAAACTCTATATGGGTATCCACTTTCTATGAAAATAGGCCATTAACGTTATTTTATAAAAGTGAAAAATAATATAACTCTTGAAGTTAAATTATATAGAATGGATGACTATTTATTATCAGTGGATCTTACCATCCTTAGTGTATGTAAACTTTATTCTTGAGCCAAACTAAGACTGCATCCCATATCCTAATACGTTGCATTCTATGCCAAAATTGCAACCCTATCACTCGGAAACTACGGTTCTGTGACTTTCTTTTAATTGTTTTGTTAATCCAAGAGCTTTTTCATTCTTTATTTTCCTTTTTTGTTTGTTTGAAAATGCAAGTAAGGCAAAAGATAATGTATGTATGGTCATAATGGACAATAAAGTTACCCGACAGATCTCGCCAGATATTGGCTAAATGACAGGATATGTTGCAGTAAATGTCTGACAAGATGGAGGTCAGGGGGGAAATTATATTAGAAAGGTTGTACACGGAAGAGTTAAGGCACATACATAAGTATTAAATTAGAAAAACCCATCCCCTTTCAAAATTGTGTTAAGAAATGCCTTAGATAAGTGGAATACGAGTGCTAAACGTCTGTAGTACTCGCTGTAATATGAAGTTCTGTGGAAGATAGAATTCCTACACAGTAGAATATGTTCAATCTCAATGATACTGAAGCAGTATCAAAAATATTTCAATCATGAAGGTTCCTTAAGCACATATAAAAAACAATAAAAAATTATGTACAATGTACATTCATTGTGGACGATCCTATACACCATCCTTAGGTTGATAGGTTTAATTGCATTCTTAACTATCCCTGGCATTTCCGTCATTCATCTTCAGATGAAGTGAGACTGGAATGTTCCTGATGAAATTTATTTGTTTGGCAAGGGACAACACATTCAATGGATGGTTGATGTGACATCCAGGAAGAGGGGGCAATTATGGAGCATCAGTCCAAATGAAACATTTAGGTTACGCGAGGATCCTACATGTCTCTCCCATTTGGCCCTAGGAAAATAATATTGGTCACAGCAAACTCCAAGTGTCCTCTGCCTTTTTGGTCTTCCTAGAGATCGTCCCAGTTGGTGTAGCGTGAACGACCAAGCACTCTATCCAGATGAAAATGACTGTCTAACAGCATGATGGGTTCCTCAAACCTCAATGGTTTGTCGATGGTCATTCCACTAGTTAGCAGTAGACACTAATTGCTCTAGAAAGCCTCTTGGCGTTCTTCGGTCGGTGCCTCAATAAAGGTGGAAATCACCTGCCAGTGAAGCACACATGCGATGTGGTTCGTAGGGGAGACGGTGAATCTTGTAAGCCGTATCGTACTGTAATGCGCACAGTCAAAATTCATCAGTCGTAGTTCTGCATGAACTCTCCCATAACACCGCTATGACATGCGGACAGCATAAGGGGCAGCTCATTTAGATCGGCAGTCCAAAACCTAATTCTCATCGAATGCAGGGGTCCGTTAACCAGCTGGCATCATTCACGCAAGCTGTCATTATCAACGGAACGTTTTTCTTCCTTGAGGGCCATGGTATGTTTAACGGTCAGGCTTAGTACCGAGCCTTCAAGCTGTCTGCATTTCCAGCAGGAGAGACTTTCAATCCAGAACCTCTGTTAGTGGCTTCTCAACACATGGCGCTTTACGTACCAATGGAGGCCCATGCTTCAAATCGGACAGTGGTACTTCCCGATGTGTGTTCAATGTGTGTCAGAGCATGAAAACCTAGACACTGACTGGGAATCTGGTACCTTTACATCAGGGATCACTGGTGATCCAACCGTAGATTCTGTCAGTCTTACGGTCCTGGTATCTGAAATATCTTTTGTGGACCTTTCCTCCTCCTCCTGCTGCGCTTCTCCGTCTTCGGACATGGCTTTATCTACGACCATTCACTGCTCTGACTGACTCTCCAATGATGGATCATAATCAGGGACAAAGCTGATGTTGTACATGCCCTCTTCCACCTTTTAAAAGCTCTGCAAATAGTTTTTACGCAAATAAACATATATTCTAATAAAGGTACATGTATTGACCACTGGCTTTTCAGAAAGAAAGTGGATAAGAGGAGGTAAAAGCATGTAAAAATAAAATAAGAAGGACAAAAATGAAAAATAAATGAAGTAGGATTAATGTTTTGTTTTGTTTGTTTGATGGTATTTTTATTCTGTTTCATTGTCAGTTATAGACAAAGTCCCTGTACTTCGACGGAGGCTTTACACTCCACCAATGTCATGTCTGGACTAGAACCTCCGATAATGAACAGGATCCATCATCAGTGCCTTTGGTTTTGTGAAGGTCCTGCCGTTTGATAGACTCATTGGGACCCCCTTTCTAATCATGCTCTATCGCAAGCTGAGTTAAGTCTAAATCAAAGTCATCCTGAAAATATCAGTAGCAGTACTTGCTCTTTGTTCTGATTCCTACTGGTATAATGCAAAGTGTTACAGGAGATCACCAGATATAAGCCATTCCATGGAGGTCTGAGTTTGGGCGATTGATATACTTTAGTTTTTAATCCAACTGTTACACAATGTCACCCAGGTTGTAGTGGTGCTCAACGATCCTCATGTCATAATCCCTTTTTGTTGCAGTTATGACTCTTGCAGGTTTTGAAGATCATGATGATGCGGATCAGAGAGACGATTGTGACATACGGCGCACCAGTTCCATAGCTCCTGAGAGTGTAAAGCCATCAGAAAGATTCGTCATAAAGAGATGAACTAGTTGAATGACTTTCCGAACTAACAAGTTTGAGAAATTTAAGCCGGTAAATAGGGGTTGCTAATTGTTTTTCAAAAACTGGTTTTTCGTTGCGTACCGATCTTTTGGGATGTTCATTGGGCTCTGAAGTGCATTTTGAATTATTGTATTTGAGAAAAGGGCTTGGAAATCAGCATTCTCTAGTACCCTATGGGGTGTACTTGTTTTAGGCTTTTCTCCCTTGAATGGATCTGAGAGGAAGCCTGATGAGGGAATAAATGATGTTAGTTTGTCTATGAAGCTTCTGGTATGCCCCGTTGTCCAAAAACTATGTTCTTGCTTTGTCTTAAGGAATGGTCAGTGTATTGTCCAAACTTTCCTTCGCGACCTCAAGTTCTTTGGTAAGTGTTTTGCAAACGGATCCACCCCCTCCAATTTTAGGACAACCTTTGCCCTCAGAGACATTACTTCATTATGTAGAAGCTTGATGCTATTGTTCATATCAAGGAGGGTAGAGGGAAGCTTTTTCGTGGACAATATATCGCTTATCGCCTGCACAGGTAGGTTGGTCGAAAACTCCGCCGTGAATTTCTTTATGCCATCGATTAAGACCGCTTTGTCTGTGTCACGTCGACCACATCATCAAACTTAAAATCTTCTTTTCTCTCTTTAAGCTTGAGAATTCTCTTGGCTTGGCATATTCTATATATGTCAAGAAATATATATTTACATTAGAAGAGTGAGTGAAAGCAGAACCAGTGGCCCCAATACCTACAAAAAGTATGGGTCTATGGTTTGTAGAGTAATAAGAATCAATAGAGAAGAAAAACTGTTTCTTTTAAAATTTGCCCTAAAATTCAAAAATTGTTTAAATCCCATGAAAATACACATATACCATCTTAAATATGCGTGTATATAAAGTAGAAAGTGATACACTTTTATCTTGTCTTATCTCTTCAAAAAAGTTATGTCTTCAACAAATTGGCATATTTTTAAGATTTAGTAAAAAATGAAGAAAAATGGCCAATTTTCTAGTAGTTTTTTTGAAAAAATGTGTATGCAGCCGTCGCTCACAACGAAATTAATATATTTTATGTGATATCACATGATAAATTTTAATGTGAGTTTCATCGTGGGCGACAGCTGCAGACATAATTTTCTATTCAAAACCGACTGGAGAATTTGTAACTTTTTTTTTTGCTCTGTTTTATGAAATTGCGGGAAAATGCACTGTTGATGACGTCACAACTACCCTTGTGAAAGTTTAATCAGGTAACTTCATTAAAAAGATTCTTAGTTTATGGGTATTTTGTGTAAATTAGTATTATATTTCAATTTCTTTTGGGATTTTGAATAATCGCTCTAAAACAGGGCAAGCTATGACTGAAACTGTACTTAGATTCACATAATGTCCTTTAATTTCAATATAATCTTTTAAAATGAAAAAATGCAAGTTTTTTCAATTCCGAAAAGTGTAAATTATAATTGACAGAAATGCTCACCATACTTTAAAAAGCGAGGTAAGCTGGGTCACGTGACTAAATTTTGGAATTTAAAAACAGTCTCAATATCAAACATACTTTATCAATTGCAAAAAAAAAACCGCTTTTGGTAATAAAAGTCACAAAAATTATTATTAATGAATTCACAAAACAATACTTATTGATCATTACCCCTAATTGAAAATTAACAAACAGGCAACACGTGTTTTGTGAGGGGTTGTCTGATCTAACGGAAAATAAAGTTGTTTGCAAGTTGGGAACTTGGAAAACGAGGCTATTGTAGATTCCCCAGCAACCGGCGACGCCAATGTCGTTATGGACGATGAAATAGGTTGCGGGCTGTGGTACCACAGTATGACGTCACCGTCGAATCGCACTTTTCCCGACTAAAAATGTGAAGGTGGATCAAACATTTCTTTTTGTGATACGTAAGGTTCGAGTACCTCACTGTTTCAGTGTTAACTACTATCATTTGGATTATTAGGGTCTTCCGTTTCCAACGGAAGACCCTCTTGTTATTCTACGGTTTCTTTTTCTTTATTAGGGTCTTCCGTTTCCAACGGAAGACCCTCTTGTTATTCTACGGTTTCTTTTTCTTTATTAAGGTCTTCCGTCTTCAGCGGAAGACCTTACTGTTTTTCTACGGGTTCTCATTCTTCTATAATATTATTATTTTTCTCCTTGGTAGACACCCTTAATTTCTCAGCCATTTCTCAATCGATTTTAATGATTTTTACAGGGATAATGTCTTTGGTGAATATCTCTTTGCATCCCACTTCCTGTCTGAAAATTCACTTCCGCTTCTGAATTATCTCCCTTTTTCCTCTATTTTGGAGCATGGTGTTGTCCACGCATCTCCTCAGGAACCGTTATAGTTAGAGACTTGAAATTTATATGCAAGACAGAGTGGTTATGGTAGATATGCTTGCTTGTTTTAGATTTGTCAAGAAGCCATTTTCCTTGAAGCTCGCCTGGGCCCGAAAATTGGGATTAAAAACGTTGTAATTTTTTGTAGTTTTCTTTAATTATCTAATTTCTGAAAAATATTTTGTTAAAACATGTAACGTAAAAATAGTTTCTATTTACAAGACCTTTCTTTTAAAATCAAGAAAAAGGGGCTGGCCCCTCAAATTAGGGGACTAAACGGCTCTAAAGTCTTTAATCTGTAGCCCTTTACTAAACGATATTTTGTGAAATGTTGTATAAGCAAATATGTTCATCTCACAGTTATAAATCCAGGCAATGTAATGATTTTTCAATGTGTTAGGTAATTAAGGGTTTTTAGGGGCCAAAAGTCCAAAATTTTTGATCACCCATATCTCAGAAAGGAAAAATATTTTGAAATGCAGTACAGAAGAAAAGTTGTTCAAAATGACGTTTTTAACAATATGCATTCTTCAAAATTTCGTTAAACGGCCCCTATAAGGAGATAAGAGACCGGCCCCTTAAATCTTCTTTCTCATATATCTCCAGAACGGTAACGAATTTGTAAACACTTGTTGAACAAAATGTGTTTAGAATTAAGTGACCTTTTATTTGATATCAGGAAAAAGGGGCTGGTCCCTTAAATTAGGGAACCAAAGGGCTCTAAAGTCTTTTATCTGTAGCCCTTTACTGAGGGATATTTTGTAAAATGTTATAGAAGCAAATATGTTTATCTCACAGTTATGTATCTAAGCGATGTAATGATTTTATCATGTGTTACGTAATTTGGGGTTTTTAGGGGCCAAAAGTCCAAAATTCTGATCACCCATATCTCAGAAAGGAAAAATATTTTGAAATGCAGTACAGAAGAAAAGTTGTTCAAAATGATGTTCTTAACAATATGCAGCCTTCAAAATTTCGTTAAACGGCCCCTATAAGGAGATAAGGGATCGGCCCCTAAAACCTTCTTTCTCATATATCTCAAGAACGGTAACGAATTTCTAAACATTTGTTGACAAAATGTGTTCAGAATGAAATGGCCTTGCATTTGATTTCAAGAAAAAGGGGCTGGCCCCTTAAATTAGGGGATCAAAGGGCTCTAAAGTCTTTAATCTATAGCGTTTTACTAAGAGCTTTTTTGTGAAAGGTTATTTAAGCTGAATTAGGTATAATACGTTTATATATCCTAACAATATAATGATTTTCTCTTGCGTTACCTAATAAGGGTTTTTTAGGAGCCAGAGGTAAACAAGTTTAATCTTTTCTATCTTAATTTGAAGAAATGCAAGTATTTAAAAAACAATATAAGAGGTGTTATAAAATGTGATACAAAAAAGCATTAGTTCTCCACTCTTTTTTCCATATCATGTTTTTTTGTCGAAAATCAAAGTCGATGATGTTAAATTTCCTTCTAAAAATCGGACGGAAGACCTCCTCGTTGCTCGCAACGAGATCGTGTCTAGTTAGGGTCTTCCGTTTCCAACGGAAGACCCTCTTGTTATTCTACGGTTTCTTTTTATTATTATTCTACATTTTTCCTCTGACATTTTTCGAGAGCTATAACTCAAAAACTATTTGGTCGATTTTCACCAAATTTACAGGACTGATAGAACATAAAACGTGCTTGCGAATGTAAAATTTTGAGCTGATGACGTCACTTCCGGTTTGAGATTTTGAGGATTTTGTGAATTTTTAAGGACCATTTTGTCCACGTAACTCCTCCGAAACTAAAGGGTATACAAAAGTGAAACTTTCAAGAATATGTAGATGAATGTCTGTAGATGATCCTCTGTATTTGACATTGTGGAAAATGCGCACGGCGCCGAAGCTCGCCCGAGGTCAAAAATTGGCACCAAAATTTTTGGCAAAATTTGAACACGTTTTGCAAAATATCTTTTAACCTGTTGATAATTTGTTAAAACATGTAATGCAAAAGTTGTTAAGATTTACACGAGCTTTTGTTTTGTTTTAATAAAAAGGGGCTGGCCCCTTTAATTAGGGGCCAGGAGGGCTCTAAAGTCTTTTAATTTTAACTCTTAACTGAGCAATAATTTGTCATTAATTATAGAAGCAAAAATGTTCATTGTACAGCTGTTTATCTACACAGTACCTTATTTTAAACATTTGTTACATAATTAGGGGTTTCAAGGGGCCAGAAGACCAACACTTTGATCATTAATATCTTAAAAAGGAGAAATATTTTGAAAGGCAATGTTGAACAAAAGTTGCATAAAATAATGTTCTTTAGAACATGGTACCTTAAAATTTATGGTTTGTGGCCCCAGTAAGGAGTTTAAGGGTCGGCCCCTAAAACACTGTTGTCAAGATATCTCCAAATCGGTCAACAATTTCTGAACACTTATTAAACCAAATATGTTTATATTAATAAGATCTTTTATTTAATATTAAGAAAAAGGGACCAGCCCCTCAAATTAGGGGCCAAGAGCGCTCTAAAATCTTTATATAATAACTCTTTACTGAAAAATAATTTGTTATTATTTATAGAAGCAAAAATGTTCATTGTACAGCTGTTCATCTATTCTGGACCATACTAAAGTCATATGTTACATAATTAGGGGTTTGAAGGGGCCAGAAGTCCAAAACTTTGATCAATATTATCTTGAAAAGGAGAAATATTTTGAAAAACATTGTATAACAAAAGTGGCTGAAAATAATGTTGTGAACAATGTGATACCTATACATTTTTCGTTGGTGGCCCCAGTAAGGAGTTGAAGGGTCGGCCCCTAAAACAAAGTTGTTCCGATATCTCTATAACGGTTAATAATTCGTGAACACTTGTTGCATAAAATATGTTTATATTTGCGAGACCTTTAATTTGATATCAAGAAAAAGGGGCTGACCCTTCAAATTAGGGGCCAGGAGGGCTATGCTACAAAGTCTTTTTATAGTAACCTTTTTTAGAGCGATAATTTGTTTTTAATCATAAAAGCAAAAATAAAAGCTTATTAAGTTTAATGTCAAACTGAAATCCGATATAGGTGTTTGAAAATTGACTTTTCTGGAAATTTTGATTCCACATTCTTGGTAAAGAAAAGAATGTTATGTTCATAGTTTAATTAACTCGTACCTAAAATATATCGATAATTGTTAAATCGTACTTAAACACATTCGGATTTGTATTTGCTAAGTCGTTCTTGAAATTGATAATGTTATTGCTAATTCGTACCTAGAATCATTTTGATTTTGTTAACTCGTACCAAATATAATTCGATTTTTTTTTCTTTTTTTTTTATTTACTTATGTTTATTGGTTTAAGAACTCTGCTTCTTAGAGACAGTTTTAGCTTTACCTTCGACATTATCGGAAGACCCACTCGTTGCTTTGCAACGAGCTTTGCTCTAGTTATTCTTTTTTTTCTTTTTCTGACTTTTTTGGAGCGCTTTTTCTCAAAAACTATCCAACCGATTCGCACAAAATTTTCAGGACGGATAAAGCATGATCGGCGCTACATATTATAAAATTTTTAATTGATGACGTCACTTCCGGTTTCAGATATTGACGATTTTGTAAATTTTTAAGGGTCATTTTGTCCACGCATCTACTCCGAAACTAATCAAGATAGAAGCTTGAAATTTTCAGGGATTGTAGATGAATGTATGTAGATGTACCCCCATGCTTCCAATAATGAAAATTTGTAAAGGCCTCAAAGCTCGCCCGAACCTGAAAATTGGCACCAATTTTTTTCACGGAATTTTTACACATTTTCTTTAATATCTTTTGATTTATAAATATTTTGTTTAAACATGTACGGCAAAAGTTGTTTCAAATTACACGGGGTTTCGTTTAATATCAAGAAAAAGGGGCTGGCCCCACAAATTAGGGGCCAAGAGGGCTGTAAAGTCTTTTTCCAATAACTCTTTACTGAATAATAATTTGCTATTAATTATAGAAGCAAAAATGTTCATTGTTGAACTGTTTATCTATACAGTACCATACTTAAGTCATATGTTACGTAATTAGGGGTTTCAAGGGGCCAGAAATTCAAAATTTCGATCATTAATATTCGAAAAAGGAGAAATATTTTGAAAAGCATTGTAGAACAAAAGTTGCTTAAAATAATGTTTTGTACAATATGCCACCTTAATTTTTTTTTGTTCATGACCCCATTTAGGAGATAAAGGGCCGGCCCCTAAAACACATTTGTAAAGATATCCTAAGAACGGTTAACATTTCGTGAAAACTTGTTGAACAAAATATGTTTATATTTTCAAGACCTTTCATTTGATATCAAGAAAAAGGGGCTGGCCCCTCAAATTAGGGGTCAAGAGGGGTCTTAAATCTACTTACAATAACTCTTTACTGAACAATAATTTGTTATTAACTATAGAAGTAAAAATGTTCATTGTACAGCTGTTTATCTATACAGTATCATACCTATTACGTATATTACGTAATTAGGGGTTTCAAGGGGGCCAGCATTCAAAACTTTGATCATTAATATCTGAAAAAGGAGAACTTTTTTTAAAAGCAATGTAGAACAAAAGTTGTTCAAACTAATGTTCTGAACAATATGATACCATAAATTTTGTTGTTAGCGGCCCCAGTAAATAGTTAAAAGGTCGGCCCCTAAAATACAGTTGTTTAGATATCTCGATAACGGTTAACCATTCGTGATCATTTGTAGAACAAAATATGTTTATATTAGCGAGACCTTTTTTTTTATATCAAGAAAAAGGGGCTGACCCCTCAAATTAGGGGCCAGAGGGGCTATTAAGTCTTGTTATTATAACTCTTTTATGACCAATAATCTGATATAAATCATAAAGCAACAAAGGAGCTTTTATTAAACTTAATTTAAAGCTGAAATCCGTTTTAAAATCGGACGATGCATTACAAAAATGTTGGGATTGAAAAATTGAGTTTTCCGGAAATTTTGATTCCACGTTCTTGGTTAAGAAAATAGTTAAAAGTTAATTTAACTCGTACCTAAAATAATTCGGAAATTGTTAATTCCTACTTGAAGACATTCGGGACTTTTTTTTATTAATTCGTTCTAGAAATAGTAAAGGTTTTTTATTAATTCGTTCTTGAAATCATTCAGACATTGTTAAGTCGTACTAAGATTTATTCGATTTTTTTAAAAATAGTTTTTTAATTTTCATTGTAGTTGGTTTTAGAACTCTGCTTCTTACAGGAACTTTTATCTTTACTCTCGACACCACCGGAAGACCCTCTCGTTGCTTTGCAACGAGCTTTGCTCTAGTTATTCTTTTTTTTTTCTTTTTCTGACTTTTTTGGAGCGCTATTTCTCAAAAACTATCCAACCGATTCGCACAAAATTTGCAGGACAAATAAAGCATGCTCGGCGCTACATATTATAAAATTTTTAATTGATGACGTCACTTCCGGTTTCAGATATTGACGATTTTGTAAATTTTTAAGGGTCATTTTGTCCACACATCTTCTCGGAAACAAATCAAGATAGAAGCTTGAAATTTTCAGGGAATGTAGATGAATGTATGTAGATGTACCCCCTTGCTTCCAATGATGAAAATTGCTAAAGGCCTCAAAGCTCGCCTCAACCTGAAAATTGCACCAAATTTTTTCACGAAATTTTTGCACATTTTCTGTGATATCTTTTAATGTATAAATATTTTGTTAAGATATGTAATGCAAAAGTTGTTTCAAATTACACGGGCTTTCGTTTGATATCAAAAAAAAGGGGCTGGCTCCTCAAATTAGGGGCAAAGAGGGCTCTAAAGCCTTCTTACAATAACTCTTTACTGAATAATAATTTGTTATTAATTATATAAGCAAAAATGTTCATTGTTGGGCTTTTTATCTATATAGCACCATACTTAAGTCATATGTTACGTTATTAGGGGTTTCAAAGGGCCAGAAATTCAAAATGTCGATCATTAATATATGAAAAAGGAGAAATATTTTGAAAAGCATTGTAGAACAAAAGTTGCTTAAAATAATGTTCTGTACAATATGCCACCTTAAATTTTTTTATTCATGACCCCATTTAGGAGATAAAGGGCCGGCCCCTAAAACACATTTGTAAAGATATCCTAAGAACGGTTAACATTTTGTGAACACTTGTTGAACAAAATATGTTTATATTTGCAAGACCTTTCATTTCATATCAAGAAAAAAGGGGCTGGCCCCTCAAATTAGTGGTCAAGAGGGGTTTTAAATCTTCTTACAAGAACTCTTTACTGAACAATAATTTATTATCAATTATAGAAGCAAAAATGTTCCTTGTACATCTGTTTATCTATACAGTATCATACTTAAGTCATATATTACGTAATTAGGGATTTCAAGGGGCCAGAATTTAAAACTTTGATCATTAATATCTAAAAAAGGAGAAATATTTTGAAAAGCAATGTAGAACATAAGTTGTTCAAAATAATGTTCTGAACAATATGATACCATAAATTTTGTTGTTAGTGGCCCCGGTAAAGAGTTAAAGGGTCGGCCCCTAAAATACAGTTCTTTATATATCTCGATAACGGTTAACCATTCGTAAACATTTGTAGAACAAAATATGTTTATATTAGCGAGACCTTTTATTTGATATCCAGAAAAAGGGACTGACCCCTCAAATTAGGGACCAGAAGGGCTATTAAGTCTTGTTATTATAACTCTTTTCTGACCAATAATTTGATATAAATCATAAAGCAACAAAGGAGCTTTTATTAAGCTTAATTTAAATCTGAAATCCGTTTTAAATCGGACGATGCATTACAAAAATATTGGGATTTAAAAATTGAGTTTTCCGGAAATTTTGATTCCACGTTCTTGGTCAAGAAAATAGTGTTATGTTCAAAGTTAATTTAACTCGTACATAAAATAATTCGAAAATTGTTAATTCGTACTTCAAGACATTTGATACTTTTTTTTATTAAGTCGTTCTTGAAATTGTAAAGGTTTTGTTAACTCGTTTTTGATATCATTCAGACATTGTTAAGACGTACTAAGAAATATTCGATTTTTTAAAAATCTTTTAATTTTCTTTGTAGTTGGTTTTAGAACTCTGCTTCTTACAGGATCTTCTATCTTTACTCTCGACACCACCGGAAGACCCACTCGTTGCTTTGCAACGAGCTTTGCTCTAGTTCATAGTTATTATTGTAACGTGCAACGCGGCCGAGCTGTGCTTTTTACACTGGTTTATGTCCTATTGAATAGATAAACACTTGCTGTGGTCGACGGGTGTCATTTACAAAAATAATTCATTGTTGTACCTACCCGTACTTGTAATGCCATATGCAAGACTTACATCCAAGAGAACACAGTGATTTATTCCAAAAGGCTTTTTTAAGGTCTTATAAATGTCAATATATTACTAGCACCCTCTCTTGTTGGTCAAACAATCTGTTGCAATCCAAAATGATGCATACAACGCAGTCTATTATGATCTGGCAGTTCTGATGTCTGTCTTACAATTTGGCAAAGCTAAAAATCAAAACCAATTACGTCACATAATATTTTGTTATGGATCCTCTCAATTAAAAATCTCCTCCTTTGAGTATAATTCCTGTGTTAAAGAAGATGTCTGTCTTACATTTTGGGAAAGCTAGAAATCAAAACCAATTCCGTCACATTATACTTTGTTATGGATCAGATATCCTCTCACTTAAAAATCTCCTCTCTATGAAATGGCAACAAAGTATATTTTTCCTGGAAAAGATGGCTTCTATAATTGAGACTCCCCCTTTACAGCAAGAAGAACTCCACAAAAGGTCTATTATTAAATGCGTGTTCTTTTTACAATGTTGATATTGCTTAAGGTAAACCATTCATGGCTATACTTTGCATTATATTCAGTTTCATTTAAAAAAGAGTGGTTGTTTCTCTCTCAAACTACCAGGTCATTCTTTGAAGATGCAAACCTGGACCTAACTCAAGCCTTGTCTGAGTATACCTGTATCTAAATGTTTTGGTGTTTATAATCATGCTATTTTACATTATCTGAAAACTTTCTTTTAGGTGGAATAACATATATGGAAAAAGTCCCTTAAATTGACAGTGAATTTTTTCATTAATATTAAAGATTAAATGATAAATAAACTGTACATATAACAAACAAGCGAAAATTTTGCAGTTTGAGGTAAAACAAATTATCTAAAAATGTCAATTCAGTAAGTAACAACAAAAGCCCCATCAGGTTTTGAACTCGGGATGTACGGATCACAAGTCCGACACTTAATTAACTCGGCTAAAGAGAAATTTACATGCTACAATATGTCGTTTCGATCAGAGGTCAGTTATTTTGTGATAATCTGTTATTCCACCTGAAACTCATACACTCTTTTCATAGAGATTACTCTTACGTAAAGAATACTTATCGTTTTATTGGACAGATTCAAAAGTTCCACCAAAGCAATAAATGATGATTACAAGAGATTATTTTTCAGCCAATTTAAAGCATTTTTATAATATTATCAGTTGTTATTTCTGGTTTTCAAACATGAACAAATGTACGTAAAGTTTATTAGCAAATCAAAAATAAATCTGTCTTCATTCTTAAAAACTGTCTAATCTTAAAGATAATGTATAGATGTGAAACGACTCTCATTGATTTGTTTTGTTTAAGGTGTTATTGGACACCTCAATGTTGTGACGTACGATCTATCAAAATAAACGATAAAATCAAGTTTAATTTTGTAAACAGTTTCTTTTCCAAAATTGTCACCTAGCATCGTAGCGCAATAGGTTCGATGGTTCAGTACAAATTTCTTAGTCATTTCGCTGGGGAGTTTGAAATTTTTCCTTTCAAAAAAAGGTATTTTTTTTATTAAATATTGTACATTTAAAAAAATTCTAAAACAGTGAAAGATTTTCAATAATAACAAACTTTAACTCACGATATAATAATGACAGATGTTTCATACCACCTTAAGATTTTATTCTTGAGACTTCTGAAGAATGTAAAAAGCATTGACTAAATTCAAAACTGAATGAAAATTACATGGAATGTGCTGCTTGATTTTTGCTTTTTTTGTAGATGCTTCGTGGAATGGTTTTTCAGAACTTTGTTCACTTCAAAGAGAGATGTAAATTTGATTTTTCGAAAACTGAAAACGGCCCAAATATTTTTGTTGGATGTAGTTCAACAGGCAAAACAGCTGCCTTGGAACTAATGAGAAGATGTATGGACAGTAAAATCAATTCATCTCTTACAAAAAGACTTTACCCAGACAAAAATGCATATGTTTTCTGTGAGTTTAAAAATGAAACAACTTGTTATGGACCTACTGTTATAACAGGAATTATTGTGGAAGGAAAACACGAAAGTAATCCAGGTTTAATTCCTGAAGATGAGGAATATGAAGACTGGAATGAGATGCAAACCAAGAACGACACAAGGTTTCATAAAGTTATAATGTACTGTTTTAAAGAGGAAATAAAGTTTTGTTCAAAAACATATATAGAAAAAGAAAATGGCAACATTGTTGATTTAAGAATGAATCTAAGACTCTCTCCAAGTCTCTTAGATGGAATACTGGATAAAAACCAAACAAAAATAAGTAATGACATAAACGAAGGAATCAAAACAAAATTCAATGATGTTTTTGTTATCAGAGTTCTTGAACAAATCAGACAATTAAAGAAAAATGAAACCGTAAACTCAAAACCAAAGTTGTGGAAAATGATGGAGGAAAATTTTGTCGGTATTTTAACGATGAGAGGACCGGGTACTTTTCAGTGGACAAAGAGCAGATATATTGACTTCACATTCAAATCAATGAACTATGAGGATGTATGTGCTCATGCAGAAATCATAACTAATCTTTTGGATAGTGAATTAATTGACAAAGAGGAAGAAAGAAGAATATTTGGATATCTTACATATCCAAATGAAATTGTATTTCGGAAAACTGCATCACAAACTGGTAAAACTGTGATTAACGTTGAGCTACAGAAAAGCCCGCCGTTTCCACTGTTGAAGACCTCCCTTGGTATCATAGAGGCAAAGCAATTTTCTCTTCTTATGACACATAAATCATTTAAAACAATTTGCTTAGAAGAACCTGATAGAGGAATGCATCCTCACATGATTGAACGCATGAAAGAGGTACTCCATCAAGAAAGTAGAAATAAAACCATTATTGTTGCAACACACAATCCATATCTTCTCGACTCCAGATCGTTAGATAATACCTTTATCTTCTTAAAAAAAGGTATTGACTCATTTGTCGAAAAAATTGGTGCCCTTGATGAATGTGCCATTGTACGAAAGAATATTGAAGTTCAAGATTTAAAAAGACTTTTGTTTTCATCGCATGTTCTTTTTGTTGAAGGAAAGTCCGACAAAATTGTTCTGCAATCAATTTTCATGCACATCGTTTTATCAAACAGGAAAACACTTGATATGTTGAGTTATGAGATAATTCAAATGGGTGGAAAAGACTCTCAAGACCCCTTGACAACGTTTTGCAAACGCATCAATATAGAGCATTGCTTTATTTTAGATCGAGATGCACATATAACGACAAAGAAAGAAAATGAAACATTTGATGAATTTTCTAATCGACTGGCAGGAGAAAAAAATACTTTTGTCTGGGAAAAGGGAGAGCTAGAAGATTTTCTCTTAAATGATGATACTGATGATGATTTTACAAAACTTAACGAAATTTTAGGGCAAGAAGAACAGTTTCCAACTTCAAAAAAAATTAAAAAAGAGAAAATTAAAAAAGGTTTAAATGCCGGGTTATCCATGAGCCAGTCAAAAAAACTGGCTGACTTTATCAAAGGATTTTCCGACACTAAACGTCTTCGAAAGTTTCTGGAAGAAAAAATGGCGTTTTTTAAAAAAGAAGACGACTGAGTATTTTTCCCTCATCAAATGCAAATGTAAGATATTAAAAAATATATTGTACAGGCCATTAAATGTATATTTTTGAAGAAGGAACTCCCCATCTCGCAGAGACTTGAGAAATTATCTAATGTCTACCAAAAGGTGATAAGCCTAGACAGTTTTTAAAAAACTGGCGACCAAATACTATTTTAAATGTTTTGTAAAAGGTTATTTCAGGGTGTGTTAGTTTTAGAATCAAGAAAGAATTAGATTATTAATCTTGATTTATGATGGGAAGATACATTGGAGAGAATACTAGATTTATATACGGCCTGTTATCTTACACTGAGTTCAAAAAACATACCGGGTCTTTTAGTACTTATAGATTTTGAAAAGGCTTTTGATTCTATGTCGTGGTCGTCATATGCCAAGTCCTTAAATATTTTGGCTTTGGAGACAATATGATTCAGTGAATAAAGATTTTGAATACAAACTTTTATGCTGCTATTTTACAGTGCGGCAATCTATCTCAACAGTTTGTTGTCCAAAGGGAATACAGGCAAGGGGACCCTGTCGCTCCATATTTATTCATCATGTGTGCAGAAATCTTAGTAATAATGATTAAACAAAATGAAGATATTAAAGGTATTTTTATTAATGATATTGAACATTAGATATCACAATATGCAGATGACACTTCACTAGTCTTTGATGGTTCACCAAAATCTCTTTTTGTAGCTCTAAAAACCATAGATTATTTTTTATAGTTTTTCTGGTCTTGAAATAAATACATCTTGGACAAATATTATTTGGATTGGATAAAAAAAATCAGATCAGGTTTATCATCACACAAGATTGAAATTGGATTGGGGGTCAACAACATTTAACCTTTTAAGAATTCAGTTCTCAGTAAATCTTCATAATATTGCTAATATGAATTATAATTTGCAAATTCAAAAAATTATAGCTCTGGTTAAGCAATGGAAACGACGAATTCTTACTCCTTTCTGCAGAATTACTGTTATTAAAAGTTTGCTCATTCTGAAACTAAATCATTTATTCATTTCACTACCAAATCTAAAGAAAGAAACAATTTCATACCTTAATAATTTTTTTTGAATTTCTGTGGAAATCTAAGATTGATAAAGTTAAGAGGTCAGTCATTACACATAACTGTTCATCAGGAGGGTTGAAAATGGTTGACATTAACAATTTTATAAAATCTCTTCAGTGTTCATGGATAAAAAGGCTTACAGAATCACACAAACCATGGATGGATTTTTTATTTACCATTTATGTAAATGAATTTTTACAGCAATTGTTTCATTTTGGTGATAGTTTTGTAATTGAATGTTTACACAAAGTAATCTTTTTTTTGGAAAGATGTGTTAAATTCTTGTTGATGTTTTATTATTACCTATAGTGATCACCTAAAGGCAAAAGATAATCTTTTAAATACTCCGGTATGGTACAACTCAAAAATAACATAGCAAATAAAAATATTTTCATAAAAACCTGGTACAATAATGGTGTAAAGGTCATACAATTTTTATAATGAAAACATTTGCCATCTTTTAGGTTATACTGAATTTAAATGTAATTACAATCTAAAGAATATATGTATAATGCAGTACAACATTGTTATATCAGCAATTTTTAAGTTTTTAAAAATGTCTAACATTGACAGGACTTCTGTTAAAGAAAATCTTAATCCATGCCATTTTCTTAATACCATTTTCCCCCCAAACAATTATACTCCATGAAAAGTGTACAAAAATTATTTACAAGTTTTGATTGAAAATGTGGTTACCCCAATTGCTGTAACCAAATGGAAAACAGATCTAATGGATTATATACTGTATATGACATTTTTAAGATTTGTTTTAAAACTACCATAGATTCTTCTGTACAATGGCTTCAATTTAGAATTTTACACAAAATTCTTCCAGTTGAATACTACCTTAAAAAATCAATAGCAAAGCTACCTACAGATGTGGGTTTTGTAAAAATAATGTGGAAACAATAATACATGTTTTTATTTTCTGTGAGAAAATACATACCCTGTGGAGTGAACTTAGTTTATACATTTATAGAATGACCTCTTAAAGAATTGGATTTAATATATCTAATACTTTACTTGACCAACTTTCATTGTCGTATCATAACAAAGTCATTAATTATATAATTCTGTATACGGAACAATATATTTTTCGTTGTCTTATTGTTATGATGATCAGCTGTTTTGTGTTTATGTTTATGTGTGACGTCATAGCGCGCGACAGGATGTGTAGTGTCGTCTGCGAGGTTAGAGAGACGCCAGAGATCGGTGAGAAAAGACGTTGAGGAATCCTCGGTAATTCGGCCATGCCGTGCGGGATCTAGATATAACTGTGACTGTCTTTTATTTTCTGTGAACTGTGATCCGTCTGTTAACTGTGATCTTCTTGGGAACTGTGATTCGTCCGTGTGCGCGTATCGTCCCGTAAAACTACACCGTCCTGTCGCCATTCAATCAGCTGAGTATCTGTGAAACTTTGTTAAGATTATTTGATTCTGTATTTGTTTATCGTTTGTGTGTTTTGATATATGTGTAATCTATTATTAAATGTGTAAACGTTAATCGTTTTGACTGGTGTCTTTTGTAAGTGTAGCTATATTTAGAATTGGGGAAAGTTTTGGGCTAATTTTAGATTTCTAGTTCGGCGCACGTTACAAATTGGGGGCTCGTCCGGGATATCGAACATTCGGCATTTTATTTGGTAAATACTAAAAGGGGTCGATATCTCGAATATTTTTGAATAACTTTGTATAATTTGTTGAAATTTTTTTTGTAAACGCCAGTCAAAATGGTTTTTAGCTTAGAGGATTTTTTAAAATCTCCCGACGCAAGCAGGCTTCAATATCTGACAAAAGATGAACTGTTTTTGTTTGTAACAAAGTTTGGATTGAATGTGAAACGTAGTTCTAGAAAAGCAGAGATAAGAAATGTTGTTGTGCAGTATTTGGTAGAAGAAGGGACTTTAGAGTCAAGTGCTATGTCATTAGTTGTTGAAGTAGAAAAGCCTGTGAAAAAAGATTATGAATTTGAGTTGCAATTTAAACAATTAGAGATAGAGCAAGAGCGAGAAAGACGTGCATATGAAAGGGAAAAATTTGAACAAGAGAGGTTGATTAGAGAACAGGAGAGATTGGCCAGAGAACAAGAGAGAGAGTATGAAAAAGAGAGAAGTGAAAGAGAACATGAGCATGCATTGTCAATGAAGCAATTAGAATTTGACACTCAAAGATTGAAACGAGAAGAAGCTGAGGCAAATGCTAGATCTAAACCTGACTTTGATGTCGCAAAAAATATAAGACTTGTTCCTAAATTTCAAGAGAAAGACGTTGACAAGTACTTTATTCATTTTGAGAAAGTGGCACAAAATCTAAATTGGCCTAAAGAAATATGGCCACTTTTGCTTCAAAGTACATTTATCGGAAAAGCTCGTGAAATTTATGGGGCATTGTCACTGCACCAAAGTTCAGATTATGATATTATCAAAGAGAATGTCTTAAAAGCATATGAACTTGTGCCAGAAGCTTATAGACAAAAGTTTCGCAACTATAAGAAATTCAATGAACAGACTCATGTTGAATTTTCTCGAGAAAAACAATTTGTTTGAAAGATGGTGCTCATCTAAGCATGTGGGTTCAAACTTTGAAAAGTTAAAGCAAATTATTTTGATTGAAGAATTCAAAAATTGCATTCATCCAGAAATTAGAACATATTTAGATGAACAAAAAGTTGAAAACTTGGAGCAGGCTGCTACTGCAGCTGATGATTATGCACTTACTCATAAAGGGTCATTTACAAAGCAGAGAAATTTAAATAATGACAATTCTCGCGGGCGACCAGACAATTCACAGGTAACACTTGGTTCGAAATCAACTTCATCCGAGCAAGTGAAAGTCACTGACAAGAATGACATGACTACCAAGTCAGGTCCTATATGTAATTATTGTAAGAGAAAAGGCCATATTAAATCAGAATGTTGGGCATTACAGAGAAAGAAATTTAATTCTGATAATCCCAGTCCCAGTGCCCTTACTTCTGTACAAGGTAAGTTTGTCTGTAGCAAGTTTGAAAACCCCCAAGTAAAGTCTGAATCTGATATTGTTAGGGAGGAATTTATACCATTTGTGTTTGATGGTTTTGTGTCTGTAGATGGTACTGACTTGGATCCTATTAAAATTTTGAGGGACACAGGTGCTTCTCAGTCTTTGTTTCTAGAGGGCGTGCTGCCACTGTCTGAGAAGTCATATACTGGTTCCGATGTGTTAATTCAGGGTGTAGAGTTGGGATTTGTGAAAGTCCCTCTTCATGAGATAGGTTTAAGATCAGATTTAGTCTCTGGAAATGTAGTAGTTGGGGTTAGACCTACTTTACCTGTTAAGGGTGTATCTCTTCTGTTAGGAAATGATTTGGCAGGGGGCAAGGTTGTTCCTGACCCAGTTGTTTGTAATAGGCCTAGTATCATAGGGGATGAGGAGAATAAAGAGTTATTTCCTTCTTGTGCGGTCACTAGAGCCATGGCTAAGAAACATAGAGATCCTGATCTTAAGGTAAGTCGGGATAAGTTAGATAAGGGAAATGACTTAAATATTGGTCTAAATGAGACATTTATGTCCAATTTGTTGAAATCAGAAAGTCATACTTCCTCTGAGAACCAACATCAGCATGCATCTAAGGATGATGTGTTGGGTTTACATGAAATGTTTGATAAGACACCTCTTACTAGGGATAGGCTGATATCTGAGCAAGAATCAGATTTAGAAACTAGACTCTTGTTGCTATAGCAACAAAAAGGTCTTCCGTTCCTCATGTATAAATCTGTACAAAAGTTCCATTTCTCTTGTAAACAGAAAATGGATATTATTTATACTAAAAAGGAATTTCCAAGAAATAAACAAAACAAAAAGACAAAACTTCATTTTTGAGTGCTTTCTGTGACGACCGGAAGTTACGCCGGATCATACAAAACATAGTAAACATATCTTCATACATTGCCTGGTATTTCCTCAAATTTTATATGTGCAGGTTTTTGTTAGTGATAATATATCGTTGAGAAATGGTTTTTGTCTCGGGACCGGAAAGGAACGAACGGAAGTGATTAAGAAATTGAAAATACGTATTTTAGTACATTTACCTATGATAAGTATTGTTCATCACATTGAGTAATATGCTAAAAAAAAAATCTAATTTAAAAAAAAAACCTTTTATTGTTCTTATTTCATTACTTCGAGTGAAAACCGGAAGTGACGTACGACCAAATGGAAACCGTTAAACACATGTTCATTCAAATGTCCATTATGCATACAAGTTTTGTGTCTTGATCTCTCAAAGTTTCTGAGATCTTGGGGGTAGTTTGTTTTTTTAAAAGAAGGCTACCTGAGATATTTGAGATGTCTCAACGGAAGTACAACTTTTTTGGGTTTTTTTACCATCTGTGGATGACCTCCTGTATTTTTATAATTAAAATGTTACTTCCATGCCAAATAACCAACATATTTTTAAAAAATCAGAATTTGGTTTTACTTCCTGTAACGACCGGAGGTTACGCCGGATGAAACAAAATAGTTTTAACACGTGTCCATACATAGGTCTATAATCCTACAAAGTTTGGTTGTTGAAGTCGTTACCGTTTTTGAGATCTCGTCGATATAAGGTTTTTTGTCTCGGGACAGGAAACGGACAAACGGAAGTGCTTAATGAAATTTAAATTTTTTATATCTTGTTACTTTCCTATTTTACATTATTATTCATCGAAGTAGCTAAAACTATCAGATAAAAACAGTTTTATTGATAAACAGTTTGATTTGTTTGAATTCTTTCTGTGTGGACCGGAAGTGACGGAAGACAAAATGAAACTGTTTAAACACATCTTCAATCAAATGTCTATGATTAGTGACACTTTCGTGTCTTAATCACGTACAGTACCTGAGAACTTGCGGGTACAAAATTTGTTTTAAAAAAGCTACCTGAGATAATTGAGATATCTCACCGGAAGTAGATTTTTTTTGTTTATTTAACATTGTATAGATGACATATGTAAGGATCTATATTAATATCTTTATTCTATGGGAAATAAATTAAATATGTAAAAACAAAAATTTTTGAAGTGCTTCCGGTGACGATCGGAAGTTACGCCGAACAAAACAAAAATGTTTAAACACATCTACAACTATAGGTCTATCATCCCACAAAGTTTGGATGTTCAAGTGCTTACCGTTTCTGAGATCTCGTTGGTACAAGCTTTTTCAACGCGGGACAGGAAACGGACGACCGGAAACGATTTTTGAATAAATGAAAAAAACGCCTCGAGATATTATCATTTTCTTGCATTCCAGAAAATTTCACATAAATCTATCCAGTCATCTCTGAGAAATCTTGTGGACAAAAACTGGGAAAAAAATAATAATAATAAACTAGACTCTTGTTGCAAAAGCAACAAAAAGGTCTTCCGTTTTGATATACATGTTTCAATTTAACTGTAAGACATTGCTTCTCTCACATAGAAAAAAAAATGGATATAATAATTATTGTGAATGATATATCCAGACGTTACTTACGTGTAAAGCAACGAGAATGAAAAAGTAATCAATTTTTGTAACGACCGGAAGTAACGCCAAACTAAACAAAAATGTTAACCATTTGTACAATCGTAAGTCAATCTTTCCTCAAAGTTTGGTTGTTTACGTCTCTGCCAAATCTAAGATCTCTTTGAAACAATATTTTTGTCTCGCGACCGGAAACGGACGAACGGAAGTGACTAATAAAAACAAAAGCTGGTATTTGTCGTACATTTGCTTAATGTACATCACTGTTTATCAGGCTAGATGAAATTCCAAGAAAGTCAGTTAAACTTGTTAAAAACATTATTTGTTTGAACCCTTCCGGTCAAAACCGGAAGTGACAGTTGACAAAATTAAACCCGTTAAACACATCCCCAATCAAAATTCTATCAAACAATCTATGAAAGATTCGTGTCTCAATCACTTACAATGACGAAAATCTCGCGGACATCAAATTTGTAAAAAGGAAAGTTACATACAGATATTTGAGATATCTCACCGGAAGTAAAATTTATTTGCCAATTTAAAATTATATAGATGACATATGTAAGATTGTATTGTATTTTGTACTGATATTTTCATTTTATGTAAAATGAATAAAACAAATTTTTGAAGTGCTTCCGGTGACGACCGGAAGTTACGCCGAACAAAACAAGATAGTGTAAACACATGTACATACATAGGTCTATCATCCCACAAAGTTTGGATGTTCAAGTCTTTACCGTTTTTGAGATCTCGTTGATACAAGCTTTTTCAACTCGGGACAGGAAACGGACAAACGGAAGTGCTCAATCTAAATTGTAATTAATATTTCTTGTATACTTGCCCTTTGTATTTCATTTCTCATCCAGCACACGACAAATATCAATGGAAATAAGTTAAACTGATAAACAGTTCGATTTGTTTGAACTCTTCCTGTGTGGACCGGAAGTGACGGAAGACAAAACAAAAACGGTTAAACACATCTTCAATTAAATGTCTATCATCCATGAAAGTTTTGTGCTTTGATCACGTATAGTTTCTGAGATCTCGTTTGTACAAAATGTGTTTCAAAAAAGCTACCTGAGATATTTGAGATATCTCACCGGAAGTAGAATTTTTTTGTTAAGTTAACATCGCATAGACAACCTATGCATAGATTTATACTTATATATTTATTTTATGGAAAAGGAATTTTATGCGTAAAAGTAGTGATTTTTGAAGTGCTTCCGGTGACGACCGGAAGTTACGACGAACAAAACAAAAGTGTTTAAACACATCTACATACACAGGTCTATCATCCTACAAAAATTGGTTGTTCAAGTCTTTACCATCTTTGAGATCTCGAGGTAACAATGTTTTTCATTGCGGGACAGGAAACGGACGACCGGAAATGAATTTTTAAAAAATGAAAAAATCATTCCTACACTTTATGATTTTCTATTATTCCTGAAAATTTCAAGAAAATCTATCCAGTCATCTCTGAGAAAATCGGGGAAAATAATAATAATAATAATAATAATAATAACTAGACTCTTGTTGCTATAGCAACAAAAAGGTCTTCCGTTCCTCATGTATTAATATGCACAAGAAATTCAGTTTATTGTAAACAGAAAATGAATATAATATATATAAGTTTTGTGTCTTGATCTATCATAGTTTCTGAGATCTTATTTATTCTTTGTTTTTAAAAAAGAAGGCTATCTGAGATATATGAGATGTCTCACCGGAAGTAGAACTTTTTTTTACCATGTGTAGATGACTTTTTGTATTTCTATAGCTAAAATGTTACTTATACGCTAAATAACCAAAATATTTTTAAAAATATCAAAATTGGGTGTACTTCCTGTGAAGACCGGAAGTTACGCCGGATGAAATAAAATAGTGTTAACACGTGTCCATACACAGGTCTATAATCCTACAAAGTTTGGTTGTTGAAGTCGTTACCGTTTTTGAGATCTCGTCGATATAAGGTTTTTTGTCTTGGGACAGGAAACGGACAAACGGAAGTGCTTAATGAAATTTAAATTTTTTATTTCTTGTTACTTTCCTCTTTTACATTATTATTCATCGAAGTAGCTAAAACTATCAAATTAAAACAGTTTAACGGATAAACAGTTTGATTTGTTTGAACTCTTCCGCTGTGGACCGGAAGTGACGGAAGACAAAATGAAACTGTTTAAACACATCTTCAATCAAATGTCTATGTTTAGTAAAAGTTTCGTGTCTTGAACACGTAGAGTACCTGAGAACTTGCGGGTACAAAATATGTTTTAAAAAAGCTTCCTGAGATAATCAAGATATCTCACCGGAAGTAGAATTTTTTTGTTTATTCAACATTGTATAGATGGCATATAAAAGGATCTATACTAATATCTTTATTCTATGGAAAATAAATTAAATACGTAAAAACAAAAAAATTTGAAGAGCTTCCGGTGACGACCGGAAGTTACGCCGAACAAAACAAAAATGTTTAAACACATCTACAACTATAGGTCTATCATCCCTCAAAGTTTGGGTGTTCAAATCTTTATCGTTTCTGAGATCTCGATGTGACAAGCTTTTTGTCGCGGGACAGGAAACGGACGACAGGAAATGAATTTTCAAAAAATGAAAAAAACGCCTAGAGATATGATCATTTTCTATCAATCCTGAAAATTTCAAGTAAATCTATCCAGCCATCTCTGAGAAATCTTGTGGACAAAAACTGGGAAAAAAATAATAATAATAATAACTAGAGCAAAGCTCGTTGCAAAGCAACGAGTTGGTCTTCCGTTAATGTCGGAAGTAAAGCTGAAAGCTCCTGTAAAAGGCAGAGCTCTTAAACCAATAACAAGAGTAACTAAAACAACAAGGTGAAAAAATCGAATTATTCCTGGTACGACTTAACAAAATACGAATGATTTTAAGTACGACTTAACAAAAACCTTTCCGATTTCAAGAACAACTTAACAGAAAAAATCCGAATGTGTTCAAGTACGACTTAGCAATTTTTCTTGGTTCGAGTTAATTTAACTTTGAACATTACGCTATTTTTTAAACCAAGGACGCGGAATCAAAATTTCCGGAAAAATCAATTTTTAAACCCCGATATCTTTGTAATGCATCGTCAGATTTTCAAACGGATTTCAGATTCGTGTTCAGCATGACCAACTCTACAAACCTCGTAAACATTTTAAATTAAAACGAAAAATTCGAAAATTCGAAAATTTTAAAACACTTCCGGTTTAGACCGGAAGTGACGGAAACTAATTTCCAGTCTTATGTCCAAATAAAAACGATCATTGCTTCAACACAGAAAATTCCAAGTCTTTATCTTGAACCGTTTTTGAAAAACGCCCTGGACAAAATTACTTTTTTAAAATTTAAAAATTGACGTAACGTAAAAACGGAAGTGATGTTGTAGTTGAAAATTTTAAAACTTTGAGGCACAATAATGCTTCATAATCCCTGAAAGTTTCATGTAAATCTGTTGAAAACTTTTTGAGATATTAAGCTTTGAAAAAGTCAGAAAAATAAAGAAAAAGAAAAATAATAATAATGAAAAAGAAACAATAGAATAACAAGAGGGTCTTCCGTTGACAACGGAAGACCCTAATAATAACTAGAGCAAAGCTCGTTGCAAAGCAACGAGTGGGTTTTCCGCTAATGTCGAAAGCAACGCTAGAAGTACGTCTAAGAAGCAGAGTTCTTAATCTAGTAACAAAGAAACCTAAGTACAAAAAGATAAAAAAAACGAATGATTCTTGGTACAACTTAACATGATCCGAATGTTTTTAAGTACGACTTAACCAAAAACCCTTAACCATTTCAAGAACGACTTAACAAAAAAAAACCAATGTGTTTAAGTACGACTTAACAAATTTAAATTCATTTTAGGTACAAGTTTACTTTACCTTGAGCTAACATCTTTTTTCTTAACCCAGAATGCAAAATTAAAATTTATGTAAAAAATCAATTTCGTTTAAAACATAATTCTGAGCAACTTTTCCTCTTCACTGCTTTTCAAAAGGTTGACCTTTCGTACTGTGTGCTCGTTGCGTCATTAATTGTCAGAAACTTATCGATGTTAAGTTTACTTTACTGTACTTCTGTGAATATTTTCTATGTAAAATTACTATGAACCAGACAACATTGAAATGGTGAACATTTCAAAGGGCCCCGCTTATGTTATTTCAGAGAATTCTGCTTTGACCTTGACCTATAACTTGAAATTTTTCCAGCTGGCATAGAACTTTTAATTCAATTTCATTCCCCCTAACATACATGCATTTTTGTTCAATCTGACCAAGATTAAGCATATTTGGAAAATAATCTACTATTTAAAACTAATTTTAAAAAGATCTGCTATGACCTTCACATTGACAGACTTGGTTCAAGGTCACTGCACGCCATTAACCAATAAACTCTGTAAAGGTAAAATATTAGCCAAATAGGGGCTAAAAGGAGAGTATATCTATGCTCTTAAAATATGGATTTTTGTGTGATCTGATATGACCTTGACTCTTCATCTACAAATATCATTCGAGGTCATTGCATATATTTTGAACAAAGGCATCATGTGGGTAAAGTATGAGGCTGAATGGAGCAAAGGGAGAGAAGATATACTCCGGACAAGGATTTTTAAAAATATAATTCTGATATGACCTTCACAGTTTCTTTTCACTGAAAATAGGTTCAAGGTCACTACACACCCTTTCACCCTTTACTCAAAAGCTCTGCCAAATAGGGGTTAGTAGAAATTATATATGCTCTCAAAAAAGGATTTTTGCATGATCCGATATGATCTTCACCTGTTACCTAGAAATTTCATGCAAGGTCACTGCACATCGTTTAACCATAGAGACACTCTGTGAGTATTAGCCAGATTGGACCAAAGGGAAAAAAGATATGCCCCAGACAAGGATTGTATATATATAATTCTGCTATGACCTTAACCTTATACCTAAAAACATGGTTCAAGGTCACTGCACATCCTTCAACCAAAGGAACCCTGTGGATGAGGTATGAGCCAGATTGGGCCAAGGGGAGAGAAGCTATGCTCCTGTCAAGCCATCTCGGATGGACAGACGGACAAATTGATCACTAGAAGGCGCCCGCATAAACATGCCTTTTTATCTAAAATAGTATCCATGCTATCTGCCCATGGTGAATAGTCATCAAAACCATTCATCAGCAGAATTTGATTTCCCTCCTTTTTAAGGTGGTATGGGACATCTGTCGATATTAATGTGGATTAAAGTACTATATAATTGAAAACTTTTCACCGGTTTAGAATTTTCAAATTTTACAATATTTAACCAAAAAATAGCTTTTAAAAATATTTGAAAAGGTAAAAATTGTAAAAACCCCAGCGGGATTCGAACTCATGACTTACAGGTTCCTAGTAAACCCTCTAACCCACTGTGCTAAGGAGTTAGGTGACCATTTTTGAGAAGAAACTACATGTACTTATATAATTACACTTTATTTTATTGTTTATTTCGATAAACAATACGTCACAACATGGAAGTGTCCCATATCACCTTAAACTCGGAACACCTCTGACCTAATAAGATCGCCGCATTAAATACAAAGTTTGATTTAACTCTAATTTGTTTATCATCAAGAAATTCTGCATCGCTGACAAATAAAGTTTTCTTCTGTATAATGAAATACCAATTAACTGACTATTCGGACAATAGCAAGTTTATTGTCCCATTCAACAGCTACTATTTCCCTTGGCTTTGCCTCATTAAATATTTGCTGTCTTGGGGGACAATAAACTTGCTATTGTCCTCATACCCAGTAAATACTAAATAGGCATATAATATCCCATCCACCTACATTTCATGTTATATAACCTCCCGTTTGTAACCTTCAATTTCACTGTAAAGTCAACATATCTGTCATAGCCGCAAGTTTCACAATTTATTTCTGCTTCTCATGTACTTAAAATTAGGGGCCTTAATATTGCTTACCAATTCCAACAAGAGACATCCCTCTAACTATTGGTAATCATTAAAATTCATTTCATGAATCTACGCAACAATGATAAACCTTCAAGTACAGTCACTCTCAATCTTACAAAAACATTGACGGTACTTTATCCGAAACTGTTCCTTGTACCTTTAACTTAGTACACTAACATTTTTATGAAGAGACGGTTTGTCATAGAATAAGAAAGCTAATGCAATTCTGAGATAAAGAATACCACATATTGCCAATTCCATTGAGGTTTGATAAAAATATGGCCATTTAAGTGAACCCACCATTTCCAATTTCCTTTAGTAAACACAGATTTACAGGGTTCTCCATAGTAAAACATCTTTATCTGACCTTTTAGAGGTCAACTGTTGTTCAACCACCTTTAAAAAGAAACCTTATTCAATAAAACATATGCCTACATGATATAATCATGATAAAAGCTTCACATCACTTAGAAATACCCTTACATGTATACCCCCCACCCCCCAATCTTTTGATTTTCATAAAAAGTCATGGTTTGAAATGTTTTACCTAATTTTATGAAACATGTGGCAATTTCCTTGAGTCATTTCTCACACATATTTGAAAACAATCATCAATGATTCTAAAATGTGATCTTTATTTGTTTATTGTATGATTTGTACCATTTTAATTAACAAATAGACAGCTGTCCTGCTTGTGATTTCTTGTTTTCATGAAAAAAGTAAGCTAACAATCATATTTAGTGAATATCTAATCTATTCTGATTTCTAGTCTTCTTCTAACCATGCTAAAACAGTAAGTTACAACCTACAAGTTAGACATCTGCCTTAAATTAGAATTAAATTCAAACACACCCAGGTAGCTGGAGACAGAGTTGATTTCAATGAAAAATGTTCAAATTTGACATGTTTTTCTACTTTTTTATGCATATATACCTTAGAAAGGTAGAAATAGGTTGTTTCTTGTTCATTTCAAAAGTAATTATCATAGCAGATGTTATTTCAAAGTCAAATGTACATTTACATATCCTACATGTAATCTTAATGCAGACAATTAAATAGAGGGGGGGGGGGGGTTTCAATTATGTAAACACATCTAAATATCTTTATGAAATAAAAAATAAAGGAAACATAATTGTATACTTTTATTAAAAAACAAATTTTCACAGCAATTATGAATTTCTTTAAACAGCCTTAATTTTGTTTTCATAATTTCTTATCAAACACAAACCACAACATGGCATGATGCTTTCTTCAAGTTCCATTATTGTTCATGCATTATCGGATTTAATTTGAATTACCAGTAAAAAGTCTGTAGAACACAAGGAATATGCATGTGGATAGAGGTGACAGGTTAATCTCAGGAGCTGACCCACAAGAATCAACAGGTACCGGTAAAAGCCATGTGGTAACAAGAGTCTGTTTTGAGCTGAAATAAACAAAAAAAATAATTAGCTGTGTTTACATACATGTACTAGTAATAGCTGTGTTTACATTAACATATGCATATTATTTCTGTAAAAAATACACTGACCATGCAGTGTAATAAGTATGACATATCCCAATACATGACATAACATTTAGGCAGTACAAGATCAAAAATTTGCATATCAAGTCATAATATAATATTAAAAAATTTTCATAGGTATAAACACTTATCAAATTGAGAAAGAGAGAGAGTTTGAGAGAGAGTTTATTACCATACTTGTAGTGCAACAGTCAATATTTCAATTCGTAAATTACAAACGAATATTACCCACCGAACAGCGTCAAAGTACATGTACTGGTATTAGCTTCTGGTATACCATTTTTTATCAATTCTACTGTGTATTTTTTGTTTGCAAATAAATTTAGCGAGGGTTTTTGTTTATTTTCTTATAAATTACATGTTTTAAAAACAATACTACGTGTAATAAGCATAAAACATGTATGAGTAAACTTAATGAAGAATTTTTAATAGATTATTTTTCAAAGAATGTGGTACATTACATGTATGTCAATCTTTATAAAACTAGCGTATATTTCGTGCGCCATAAATTGCAAGTTTTTTGTAAATATCATTTACTTGCATGATAGGTATATATGGTCTAACCAAAATTTTCTTCATAAAGCTACAGCTGTATGTACCACATATATGTTTTGTCACAAGTATACATTTAAAAAAAAAATACCCAAATTCCAACAGTTGAAATAAACTCAACTCATTCTCTGATAAGTTCATTGTGTTTTGTGCGTGCATATCTTATTTGTCTGCTGCAACAGCAGCCAATCAGCGGTAAGCTGAATCCACAAAAAGAAAGTTTGTGTTTTAGGAGCGGGTAAATTGTTTATGCGACACTGTCAAGAAAACCACACCAAATAATAACAAGAAACATAAATATTCACTTAAATGTATTGTGTTGTAAAGTAAAGGTTTTTAACACTTATTGCATCTTGCAAAACATGTGATGACCCTTAATCATCTGTCATATATCTGATATACATGTATATGTAAAAGATGGGAGAAATAACGATAGAACAAACTGGGATTCGAACCTGGCCCTCTGAATCTCTAGTCAAGTGCTCTACCAACTGAGCTACATGTATCTGGCACCGGTATTCAAACCAGTCTGACCATCACATTCCTCCCACCTTAAATGATCTTCACCCTCGAAGATCACTCCTGGCAGGATCGAGTTAACCTGTTAGTTCCAGGGGTTGGTCACAACACCAATATTGTAACAGGATGGTAGAAATAATGAAAGAACAAACCGGGATTTGAACCTGGGCCCCCTGAATCTCTAGTCAGGTGCTCTACCAACTGAGCTATCTGGCACTGGTATTCAAACCGGTCTGATCGTCACATATATAAAGAATTATTTTAAACAATGTTGTTCAATAAAAAATAACACTCGCAACCTTCAGTTTTTGTCTGTAATTAATCAATATTGGCGTGCGATCAGTTCTCGCCGAGTACCATTTCTCACCAGTGCATTGTTACGTCATTTTATCAACACATAAAATTACATACGAAAATATGATGTAACAGTGCACCAGCGAGAAATGGTCCTCGGCGAGAACTGCTCGCACGCCAGTACTGCCAGTAGTCAGATTAAAAAAAGATAATAAAAAATTACATTTAAAACATTAACAAAGACAATTTAAGTACACATCATAACTGCTAAACAAGAAAAATTATGTGAACTGGTAGAATGGTACGCATAGTTCTAACTTGTAACCTACATGTAGAAGTACATGTACCGGGTACCCGTTGGTCTGCTAAACCTCTCTAATGATACAATGATCAGCATCATAAAGATGTTAAAGTCATGTTTTAACTCTGAAGTCTGAAGTATACAATTTTATTTACTTGAAGTTATGTCTACAGGGTATTTATGTCTACATTTGGAGTCTTCTGCACAAGAATATATGATATGTTTCTAATTAGACCCTGCTTTGAATTTTGAGTTGAAAAATCCAATCTGTTATTTTTTTAAATAGATAAATTCAGTTACCCTTTCCAGTCCCCCATGAACCTCGAGCGAGTCTAAACATCCATGAAACATGTAAAAATTACACGTTAGTAAACAAACACCCACATCATAACAAAAACATCTAACAGTGTGCACATACTTACATGTACATCTATACTATATACTAAATTTTAACCAGTTAACAAGAAACTTTAAAAGGAGTAAAAGCCTCACCTTCTTCAGTAACATCCACATAAATCACACACTTTAATGTCCATCTTTTCTCCTTTATTACTCGTAGCTTATCAACGGCTGATCGTCGACAGAAGTGTGGCTGTCAGAATTTCCTCGTAAACGATTCACACGAGAAAAATATCCTCCTTAAACAAATATGTAGTATTGTTCCCTGTGCATGTTCATATGTTTCACAGTAAATTGAAAATGCATGTATACACCGAAAGAATAACACAACTTCTCTTCTGCATTACGGCTCTCTCTTTTCTACAATGCCGTTCGTTACTGTTTACATTCGGCGCGCGCGGGGGTTACATACAGGGGCGCCCCGACAAATAGTTGCACATAGAACGTTTAAATAATGTGTGTTCATTGAATTCATAAATGATATAGATGAAAAAAAAATGAAATTGAATCACAACAATTTATCTAAGACGCAACACAACGTAATGCAGTAAATGCCTGGGCCTTAAAGTGGCATTTGATCGCTTGTGTGTCTATGTAGACATATTAACTCGTTCATGTACGATTCTCACATATTTGTTTAATGAAATTTGAAAAAAAAATATAGCACAGAACTTGTTTAATTTGATACCAAATGACATTAATTAATATATTAACAATAACTGAATTCATTTTTTTTCATTAAATGATAATGATTTTTGCTATCAGAAAAATACGTGTATGAGCTGCTGACCCCTAATTATAGGGGCCAGCCCTTTTTTCTTAATTTTGAATGAAAGCTCTCGTTATTCTAAACAACTTTTGCTCTATATGTATTAACAAAATATTTTTAGTTTAAAGGTTATTATACAAAGAACAACAAAATTTCAGACCCCCCAAAACCTTAAACTTTACCGGCAAATGGCTAAAAAACTAAAAAACATTTTGCCAAAATTTTCACGCCAGCAAAACTATAAAATGTTACCAACAATTCTGCTAAATTTCATGCAACTATCTTTTGTAGTTCTCGAGATCAACTCTGGACAAAAGACCCCCCAATTTTCAATTAAAGGGCAATAACTCATAACCGGAAGTGAATTTTAAAAATTTGAAAAAAACGTCCCGAGATATTAACATTGTCTACATACCCTGAAAGTTTCATAACAATCAGACGACAAATGTACGAGAAATGGCCTACACAAAATTTGCGGATAAAAAAAAAAAATAACTAGAGCAAAGCTCGTTGCAAAGCAACGAGTGGGTTTTCCGCTAATGTCGAAAGCAACGCTAGAAGTACGTCTAAGAAGCAGAGTTCTTAATCTAGTAACAAAGAAACCTAAGTACAAAAAGATAAAAAAAAATCGAATGATTCTTGGTACAACTTAACATGATCCGAATGTTTTTAAGTACGACTTAACCAAAAACCCTTAACCATATCAAGAACGACTTAACAAAAAAAACCAATGTGTTTAAGTACGACTTAACAAATTTGACTTCATTTTAGGTACAAGTTTACTTTACCTTGAACTAACATCTTTTTTCTTAACCCAGAATGCAAAATTAAAATTTATGTAAAAGATCAATTTTGTTTAAAACATAATTCTGAGCAACTTTTCCTCTTCACTGCTTTTCAAAAGGTTGACCTTTCGTACTGTGTGCTCGTTGCGTCATTAATTGTCAGAAACTTATCGATGTTAAGTTTACTTTACTGTACTTCTGTGAATATTTTCTATGTAAAATTACTATGAACCAGACAACATTGAAATGGTGAACATTTCAAAGGGCCCCGCTAATGTTATTTCAGAGAATTCTGCTTTGTCCTTGACCTATAACTTGAAATTTTTCCAGCTGGCATAGAACTTTTAATTCAATTTCATTCCCCCTAACATACATGCATTTTTGTTCAATCTGACCAAGATTAAGCATATTTGGAAAATAATCTACTATTTAAAACTAATTTTAAAAAGATCTGCTATGACCTTCACATTGACAGACTTGGTTCAAGGTCACTGCACGCCATTAACCAATAAACTCTGTAAAGGTAAAATATTAGCCAAATAGGGGCTAAAAGGAGAGTATATCTATGCTCTTAAAATATGGATTTTTGTGTGATCTGATGTGACCTTGACTCTTCATCTACAAATATCATTCGAGGTCATTGCATATATTTTGAACAAAGGCATCATGTGGGTAAAGTATGAGGCTGAATGGAGCAAAGGGAGAGAAGATATACTCCGGACAAGGATTTTTAAAAATATAATTCTGATATGACCTTCACAGTTTCTTTTCACTGAAAATAGGTTCAAGGTCACTACACACCCTTTCACCCTTTACTCAAAAGCTCTGCTTATGTGAAGTCTGAGCCAAATAGGGGTTAGTAGAAATTATATATGCTCTCAAAAAAGGATTTTTGCATGATCCGATATGATCTTCACCCGTTACCTAGAAATTTCATGCAAGGTCACTGCACATCGTTTAACCATAGAGACACTCTGTGAGTATTAGCCAGATTGGACCAAAGGAAAAAAAGATATGCCCCAGACAAGGATTTTATATATATAATTCTGCTATGATCTTAACCTTATACCTAAAAACATGGTTCAAGGTCACTGCACATCCTTCAACCAAAGGAACCCTGTGGATGAGGTATGAGCCAGATTGGGCCAAGGGGAGAGAAGCTATGCTCCTGTCAAGCCATCTCGGATGGACAGACCGACAAATTGATCACTAGAAGGCGCCCGCATAAACATGCCTTTTTATCTAAAATAGTATGCAGGCTATCTGCCCATGGTGAATAGTCATCAAAACCATTCATCAGCAGAATTTGATTTCCCTCCTTTTTAAGGTGGTATGGGACATCTGTCGATATTAATGTGGATTAAAGTACTATATAATTGAAAACTTTTCACCGGTTTAGAATTTTCAAATTTTACAATATTTAACCAAAAAATAGCTTTTAAAAATATTTGAAAAGGTAAAAATTGTAAAAACCCCAGCGGGATTCGAACTCATGACTTACAGGTTCCTAGTAAACCCTCTAACCCACTGTGCTAAGGAGTTAGGTGACCATTTTTGAGAAGAAACTACATGTACTTATATAATTACACTTTATTTTATTGTTTATTTCGATAAACAATACGTCACAACATGGAAGTGTCCCATATCACCTTAAACTCGGAACACCTCTGACCTAATAAGATCGCCGCATTAAATACAAAGTTTGATTTAACTCTAATTTGTTTATCATCAAGAAATTCTGCATCGCTGACAAATAAAGTTTTCTTCTGTATAATGAAATACCAATTAACTGACTATTCGGACAATAGCAAGTTTATTGTCCCATTCAACAGCTACTATTTCCCTTGGCTTTGCCTCATTAAATATTTGCTGTCTTGGGGGACAATAAACTTGCTATTGTCCTCATACCCAGTAAATACTAAATAGGCATATAATATCCCATCCACCTACATTTCATGTTATATAACCTCCCGTTTGTAACCTTCAATTTCACTGTAAAGTCAACATATCTGTCATAGCCGCAAGTTTCACAATTTATTTCTGCTTCTCATGTACTTAAAATTAGGGGCCTTAATATTGCTTACCAATTCCAACAAGAGACATCCCTCTAACTATTGGTAATCATTAAAATTCATTTCATGAATCTACGCAACAATGATAAACCTTCAAGTACAGTCACTCTCAATTTTACAAAAATATTGACGGTACTTTATCCGAAACTGTTCCTTGTATCTTTAACTTAGTACACTAACATTTTTATGAAAAGATGGTTTGTCTTAGAATAAGAAAGCTAATGCAATTCTGAGAAAAAGAATACCACATATTGCCAATTCCATTGAGGTTTAATAAAAATATGGCCATTTAAGTGAACCCACCATTTCCAATTTCCTTTAGTAAACACAGATTTACAGGGTTCTCCATAGTAAAACATCTTTATCTGACCTTTTAGAGGCCAACTTTTGTTCAACCACCTTTAAAAAGAAACCTTATTCAATACAACATATGCCTACATGATATAATCATGATAAAAGCTTCACATCACTTAGAAATACCCTTACATGTATACCCCCACCCCCCAATCTTTTGATTTCCATAAAAAGTCATGGTTTGAAATGTTTTACCTAATTTTATGAAACATGTGGCAATTTCCTTGAGTCATTTCTCACACATATTTGAAAACAATCATCAATGATTCTAAAATGTGATCTTTATTTGTTTATTGTATGATTTGTACCATTTTAATTAACAAATAGACAGCTGTCCTGCTTGTGATTTCTTGTTTTCATGAAAAAAGTAAGCTAACAATCATATTTAGTGAATATCTAATCTATTCTGATTTCTAGTCTTCTTCTAACCATGCTAAAACAGTAAGTTACAACCTACAAGTTAGACATCTGCCTTAAATTAGAATTAAATTCAAACACACCCAGGTAGCTGGAGACAGAGTTGATTTCAATGAAAAATGTTCAAATTTGACATGTTTTTCTACTTTTTTATGCATATATACCTTAGAAAGGTAGAAATAGGTTGTTTCTTGTTCATTTCAAAAGTAATTATCATAGCAGATGTTATTTCAAAGTCAAATGTACATTTACATATCCTACATGTATATCTTAATGCAGACAATTAAATAGAGGGGGGGGGGGTTCAATTATGTAAACACATCTAAATATCTTTATGAAAAAAAAAATAAAGGAAACAAAATTGTATACTTTTATTGAAAAACAAATTTTCACAGCAATTATGAATTTCTTTAAACAGCCTTAATTTTGTTTTCATAATTTCTTATCAAACACAAACCACAACATGGCATGATGCTTTCTTCAAGTTCCATTATTGTTCATGCATTATCGGATTTAATTTGAATTACCAGTAAATAGTGTGTAGAACACAAGGAATATGCATGTGGATAGAGGTGACAGGTTAATCTCAGGAGCTGACCCACAAGAATCAACAGGTACCGGTAAAAGCCATGTGGTAACAAGAGTCTGTTTTGAGCTGAAATAAATAAAAAAAATAATTAGCTGTGTTTACATACATGTACTAGTAATAGCTGTGTTTACATTAACATATGCATAGTATTTCTGTAAAAAATACACTGACCATGCAGTGTAATAAGTATGACATATCCCAATACATGACATAACATTTAGGCAGTACAAGATCAAAAATTTGCATATCAAGTCATAATATAATATTAAAAAATTTTCATAGGTATAAACACTTATCAAATTGAGAAAGAGAGAGAGTTTGAGAGAGAGAGAGTTTATTACCATACTTGTAGTGCAACAGTCAATATTTCAATTCGTAAATTACAAACGAATATTACCCACCGAACAGCGTCAAAGTACATGTACTGGTATTAGCTTCTGGTATACCATTTTTTATCAATTCTACTGTGTATTTTTTGTTTGCAAATAAATTTAGCGAGGGTTTTTGTTTATTTTCTTATAAATTACATGTTTTAAAAACAATACTACGTGTAATAAGCATAAAACATGTATGAGTAAACTTAATGAAGAATTTTTAATAGATTATTTTTCAAAGAATGTGGTACATTACATGTATGTCAATCTTTATAAAACTAGCGTATATTTCGTGCGCCATAAATTGCAAGTTTTTTGTAAATATCATTTACTTGCATGATAGGTATATATGGTCTAACCAAAATTTTCTTCATAAAGCTACAGCTGTA
This sequence comes from Magallana angulata, assembly GCF_025612915.1. Taxonomy (NCBI): domain Eukaryota; kingdom Metazoa; phylum Mollusca; class Bivalvia; order Ostreida; family Ostreidae; genus Magallana; species Magallana angulata. The sequence continues at coordinate 46,746 of NW_026441738.1, forward strand.
TGTACCACATATATGTTTTGTCACAAGTATACATTTTTAAAAAAAATACCCAAATTCCAACAGTTTAAATAAACTCAACTCATTCTCTGATAAGTTCATTGTGTTTTGTGCGTGCATATCTTATTTGTCTGCTGCAACAGCAGCCAATCAGCGGTAAGCTGAATCCACAAAAAGAAAGTTTGTGTTTTAGGAGCGGGTAAATTGTTTATGCGACACTGTCAAGAAAACCACACCAAATAATAACAAGAAACACAAATATTCACTTAAATGTATTCTGTTGTAAAGTAAAGGTTTTTAACACTTATTGCATCTTGCAAAACATGTGATGACCTTAATCATCTGTCATATATCTGATATACATGTATATGTAAAAGATGGGAGAAATAACGACGGAACAAAGTGGGATTCGAACCTGGCCCTCTGAATCTCTAGTCAAGTGCTCTACCAACTGAGCTACATGTATCTGGCACCGGTATTCAAACCAGTCTGACCGTCACATTCCTCCCCCTTAAATGATCTTCACCCTCGAAGATCATCCCTGGCAGGATCGAGTTAACCTGTTAGTTCCAGGGGTTGGTCACAACACCAATATTGTAACAGGATGGGAGAAATAATGAAGGGATTTGAACCTGGGCCCCCTGAATCTCTAGTCAGGTGCTCTACCAACTGAGCTATCTGGCACTGGTATTCAAACCGGTCTGATCGTCACATATATAAAGAATTATTTTAAACAATGTTGTTCAATTAAAAATAACACTCGCAACCTTCAGTTTTTGTCTGTAATTAATCAATATTGGCGTGCGATCAGTTCTCGCCGAGTACCATTTCTCACCAGTGCATTGTTACGTCATTTTATCAACACATAGTAGGCATAGTTCTAACACGTACTTACATGTACATCTATACTATATACTAAATTTTAACCAGTTAACAAGAAACTTTAAAAGGAGTAAAAGCCTCACCTTCTTCAGTAACATCCACATAAATCACACACTTTAATGTCCATCTTTTCTCCTTTATTACTCGTAGCTTATCAACGGCTGATCGTCGACAGAAGTGTGGCTGTCAGAATTTCCTCGTAAACGATTCACACGAGAAAAATATCCTCCTTAAACAAATATGTAGTATTGTTCCCTGTGCATGTTCATATGTTTCACAGCAAATTGAAAATGCATCTGTACACCGAAAGAATACACAACTTCTCTTCTGCATTACGGCTCTCTCTTTTCTACAATGCCGTTCGTTACTGTTTACATTCGGCGCGCGCGCGCGGGGGTCACAAACAGGGACGCCCCGACAAATAGTTGCACATAGAACGTTTAAATAATGTGTGTTCATTGAATTCATAAATGATATAGATGAAAAAAATGAAATTGAATCACAACAATTTATCTAAGACGCAACACAACGTAATGCAGTAAATGCCTGGGCCTTAATGTGGCATTTGTTCGCTTGTGTGTCTATGTAGACATATTAACTCGTTCATGTACGATTCTCACATATTTGTTTTATGAAATTTGAAAAAAAAATATAGGACAGAACTTGTTTAATTTGATACCAAATGACATTATTTAATATATTAACAATAACTAAATTAATTTTTTTTCATAAAATGATAACGATTTTTGCTATCAGAAAAATACGTGTATGAGCTGCTGACCCCTAATTATAGGGGCCAGCCCTTTTTTCTTAATTTTAAATGAAAGCTCTCGTTATTCTAAACAACTTTTGTTCTATATGTATAAACAAAATATTTTTAGTTTAAAGGTTATAATACAAAAAGCAACAAAATTTCAGCCCCGAAAAAATCTTAAACTTTGGCGACAAATAGCTCAAAAACTAACAAAGAAATTACCAAAATTTTCATGCCAGCAAAATTATAAAATGTTACCGACAATTTCGCCAAATTTCATGCATCTATCATCTGTAGTTCCCGAGATCAACTCTGGACAAAAGACCCCCCAATTTTCAATTAAAGGGCAATAACTCATAACCGGAAGTGAATTTTAAAAATTTGAAAAAAACATCTAGAGATATTAATATCATCTACATACCCTGAAAGTTTCATAGCAATCAGACAAAAAATGTTCGAGAAATCTCGTGCACAAAATTTGCGGGAAAAAAAAAAAAATAATAATAAGAAACAGTAGAATAACAGAAGGGTTTTCCGTTGAAAAACGGAAAACCCTAATAATAAGAAACAGTAGAATAACAGAAGGGTTTTCCGTTGAAAAACGGAAAACCCTAACTAGACACTTGTTGCAAAAGCAACAAAGAGGTCTTCCGTTTTGATATACATGTATCAATTTAACTGTAAGACATTGCTTCTCTCACATAGAAAAAAAAATGGATATGATAATTATTGTGAATGATATATCCAGACGATACTTACATATAAAACAACGAGAATGAAAAAGAAATCAATTTTTGAAGTACTTTCTGTGACGACCAGAAGCAACGCCGATCTAAACAAAATTGTTAACCATTTGTACAATCATATGTCAATCTTGCCTCAAAGTTTGGTTGTTCACGACTCTGCCAAATCTAAGATCTCTTTGAAACAATATTTTTTGTCTCGGGACCGAAACGGACGAACGAAAGTGATTAGTAAAAACAAAAGCTGGTATTTCTCGTACATTTGCTTAATGTACATCACTGTTTATCAGGCTAGATGAAATTCCAAAAAAGTCAGCTAAACTTGTTAAAAACAGGATTTGTTTGAACCCTTCCGGTAAGAACCGGAAGTGACAGTTGACAAAATTAAACCCGTTAAACATATCCCCAATCAAAATTCTATCAAACAATCTATGAAAGATTCGTGTCTCAATCACTTACAATGACGAAAATATTGCGAACATCAAATTTGTAAAAAGAAAAGCTACATAGAGATATTTGAGATATCTCACCGGAAGTAAAATTTATTTGCCAATTTAAAATTATATAGATGACATATGTAAGATTGTATTCTGATATTTTCATTTTATGTAAAATGAATAAAACAAATTTTTGAAGTGCTTCCGGTGACGACCGGAAGCTACGCCGAACAAAACAAAATAGTGTAAACACATGTACATACATAGGTCTATCATCCCACAAAGTTTGATCGTTCAAGTCGTTACCGTTTTTGAGATCTCCAGGAATCAAGGTTTTTGTCTCGGGACAGGAAACGGACAAACGGAAGTGCTCAATGTAAATTGTAATTAATGTTTTTTTTGTACTTGCCCTTTCTACTTAATTGTTCATCGACTTCACTACAAATATCAAAGGAAAACAGTTAAACTGATAATCAGCTCGATTTGTTTGAACTCTTCCTGTGTGGACCGGAAGTGACGGAAGACAAAACGAATCCGGTTAAACACATCTTCAATCAAATTTCTATCATCCATGAAAGTTTTGTGCTTTGATCGCTTATAGTTTCTGAGATCTCGTTTGTACAAAATGTGTTTCAAAAAAGCTACCTGAGATATTTGAGATATCTCACCGGAAGTCGTATTTTTTGGTTGAGTTAACATCGCATAGACAACCTATGCATAGATTTATACTTATATATTTATTATATGGAAAAAGAATTTTATGCGAAAAAACAGTTTTTTTTTAAGTGCTTCCGGTGACGACCGGAAGTTACGACGAACAAAACAAAATAGTGTGAACACATCTACAGCTATGGGTCTATCATCCCACAAAGTTTGGATGTTCAAGTCTTTACCGTTTTTGAGATCTCGTTGATACAAGCTTTTCCAACGCGGGACAGGAAACGGACAAACGGAAGTGCTCAATCTAAATTGTATTTAATATATCTTGTAAACTTGCCCTTTGTACTTCATTTCTCATCCAGCACACTACAAATATCAATGGAAATAAGTTAAACTGATAAACAGCTCGATTTGTTTGAACTCTTCCTGTGTGGACCGGAAGTGACGGAAGACAAAACGAATCCGGTTAAACACATCTTCAATCAAATGTCTATAATCCATGAAGGTTTTGTGCTTTGATCACTTATAGTTTCTGAGATCTCGTTTGTACAAAATGTGTTTCAAAAAAGCTACCTGAGATATTTGAGATATCTCACCGGAAGTCGAAATTTTTTGTTGAGTTAACATCGCATAGATAACCTATGCATAGAATTATACTTATATATTTATTTTATCGAAAATGAATTTTATGCGAAAAAATAGTTATTTTTGAAGTGCTTCCGGTGACGACCGGAAGCTACGACGAACAAAACAAAATAGTTTAAACACATCTACAGCTATAGGTCTATAATCCCTCAAAGTTTGGAGGTTCAACTCATTATCGTTTCTGAGATCTCATTGTCCATAGCTTTTTGTCGCGGGACAGGAAACGGACGACAGGAAGTGAATTTTGAAAAAATGAAAAAAACGCCTAGAGATATTATCGTTTTCTATCAGTCCTGAAAATTTCAAGAAAATTCATCCAGCCATCTCTGAGAAATCTTGTGGACAAAAAAGGGGAAAAAAATAATAATAATAACTAGAGCAAAGCTCGTTGCAAAGCAACGAGTGGGTTTTCCGCTAATGTCGAAAGCAACGCTAGAAGTACGTCTAAGAAGCAGAGTTCTTAATCTAGTAACAAAGAAACCTAAGTACAAAAAGATAAAAAAAATCGAATGATTCTTGGTACAACTTAACATAATCCGAATGTTTTTAAGTACGACTTAACCAAAAACCCTTAACCATTTCAAGAACGACTTAACAAAAAAACAATGTGTTTAAGTACGACATAACAAATTTGACTTCATTTTAGGTACAAGTTTACTTTACCTTGAACTAACATCTTTTTTCTTAACCCAGAATGTAAAATTTAAATTTACGTAAAAAATCAATTTTGTTTAAAACATAATTCTGAGCAACTTTTCCTCTTCACTGCTTTTCAAAAGGTTGACCTTTCGTACTGTGTGCTCGTTGCGTCATTAATTGTCAGAAACTTATCGATGTAAAGTTTACTTTACTGTACCTCTGTGAAAATTTTCTATGTAAAATTACTATGAACCAGACAACATTGAAATGGTGAACATTTCAAAGGGCCCCGCTTATGTTATTTCAGAGAATTCTGCTTTGACCTTGACCTATAACTAAAAATTTTTCCAGCTGGCATAAAACTTTTAATTCAATTTCATTCCCCATAACATACATGCATTTTTGTTCAATCTGACCAAGATTAAGCATATTTGGAAAATAATCTACTGTCTAAAACTAATTTTAAAAAGATCTGCTATGACCTTCACATTGACAGACTTGGTTCAAGGTCACTGCACGCCATTAACCAATAAACTCTGTAAAGGTAAAATATTAGCCAAATAGGGGCTAAAAGGAAAGTATATCTATGCTCTTAAAATATGGATTTTTGTATGAACTGATATGACCTTGACTCTTCATCTACAAATATCATTCGAGGTCATTGCATATATTTTGATCAAAGGCATCATGTGGGTGAAGTATGAGGCTGAATGGAGCAAAGGGAGAGAAGATATACTCCGGACAAGGATTTTTTAAAATATAATTCTGCTATGACCTTCACAGTTTCTTTTCACTGAAAATAGGTTCAAGGTCACTACACACCCGTTCACCCTTTACTCAAAAGCTCTGCTTATGTGAAGTCTGAGCCAAATAGGGGTTAGTAGAAATTATATATGCTCTCAAAAAAGGATTTTTTTATGATACGACATGATCTTCACTCGTTACCTAGAAATTTCATGCAAGGTCACTGCACATCATTTAACCATAGAGACACTCTGTGAGTATTAGCCAGATTGGACCAAAGGGAAAATAGATATGCCCCAGACAAGGATTTTATACATATAGTCCTGCTATGACCTTAACCTTATACCTAAAAACATGGTTCAAGGTCACTGTACATCCTTCAACCAAAGGAACCCTGTGGATGAGGTATGAGCCTGATTGGGCCAAGGGGAGAGAAGCTATGGTCCTGTCAAACCATTTCGGATGGACAGACGGACAAATTGATCACTAGAAGGCGCCCGCATAAACATGCCTTTTTATCTTATTTAAAATAGTATCCATGCTATCTGCCCATGGTGAATAGTCATCAAAACCATTCATCAGCAGAATTTGATTTCCCTCCTTTTTAAGGTGGTATGGGACATCTGTCGATATTAATGTGGATTAAAGTACTATATAATTGAAAATTTTTCACCGGTTTAGAATTTTCAAATTTTACAATATTTAACCAAAAAATAGCTTTTAAAAATATTTGAAAAGGTAAAAATTGTAAAAACCCCAGCGGGATTCGAACTCATGACTTACAGGTTCTTAGTAAACCCTCTAACTCACTGTGCTAAGGAGTTAGGTGACCATTTTTGAAAAGAAACTACATGAACTTATATAATTACACTTTATTTTATTGTTTATTTCAATAAACAATACGTCACAACATGGAAGTGTCCCATATCACCTTAAACTCGGAACACCTCTGACCTAATAAGATCGCCGCATTAAATACAAAGTTTGATTTAACTCTAATTTGTTTATCATCAAGAAATTCTGCATCGCTGACAAATAAAGTTTTCTTCTGTATAATGAAATACCAATTAACTGACAATTCGGACAATAGCAAGTTTATTGTCCCACTCCACAGCAACTATTTCCCTTGGCTTTGCCTCATTAAATAGTTGCTGTCTTGGGGGACAATAAACTTGCTATTGTCCTCATACCCAGTAAATACTAAATAGGCATATAATATCCCATCCACCTACATTTCATGTTATATAACCTCCCGTTTGTAACCTTCAATTTCAATGTAAAGTCAACATATCTGTCATAGCCGCAAGTTTCACAATTTATTTCTGCTTCTCATGTACTTAAAATTAGGGGCCTTAATATTGCTTACCAATTCCAACAAGAGACATCCCTCTAACTATTGATAATCATTAAAATTCATTTCATGAATCTACGCAACAATGATAAACCTTCAAGTCGGGTCACTCTCAATTTTACAAAAATATTGACGGTACTTTATCCGAAACTGTTCCGTGTACCTTAAACTTAGTACACTAACATTTTATGAAAAGACGGTTTGTCTTAGAATAAGAAAGCTAATGCAATTCTGAGAAAAACAATACCACATATTGCCAATTCCATTGAGGTTTAATAAAAATATGGCCATTTAAGTGAACCCACCATTTCCAATTTCCTTTAGTAAACAGATTTACAGGGTTCTCCATAGTAAAACATCTTTACCTGACCTTTTAGAGGTCAACTTTTGTTCAACCACCTTTAAAAAGAAACCTTATTCAATACAACATACACCTACATGATATAATCATGATAAAAGCTTCACATCACTTAGAAATACCCTTACATGTATACCCCCCCCCCCCCCAATCTCTTGATTTTCATAAAAAGTCATAGTTTGAATTGTTTTACCAAATTTTATGAAACGTGTGGCAATTTCCTTGAGTGATTTCTCACACATATTTGAAAACAATCATCAATGATTCTAAAATTTGATCTTTATTTGTTTATTGTATGATTTGTACCATTTTAATTAACAACTAGACTGCTGTCCTGCTTGTGATTTCTTGTTTTCATGAAAAAAGTAAGCTAACAATCATATTTAGTGAATATCTAATCTATTCTGATTTCTAGTCTCCTTCTAACCATGCTAAAACAGTAAGTTACAACCTACAAGTTAGACATCTGCCTTAAATTAGAACTAAATTCAAACACACCCAGGTAGCTGGAGACAGAGTTGATTTCAATGAAAAATGTTCAAATTTGACATGTTTTTCTACTTTTTTTCTGCACATGTATATATATGTACCTTAGAAAGGTAAAAATATGTTGTTTCTTGTTCATTTCAAAAGTAATTATCATAGCAGATGTTATTTCAAAGTCAAATGTACATTTACATATCCTACATGTAATCTTAATGCAGACAATTAAATAGAGGGGGGGGGGGGGGGGGGCGGGGGATTTTCAATTATGTACTAAACACATCTAAATATCTTTATGAAATAAAAAATAAAGGAAACATAATTGCATACTTTTATTGAAAAACAAATTTTCACAGCAATTATGAATTTCTTTAAACAGCCTTAATTTTGTTTTCATAATTTCTTATCAAACACAAACCACAACATGGCATGATGCTTTCTTCAAGTTCCATTATTGTTCATGCATTATCGGATTTAATTTGAATTACCGGTAAATAGTCTGTAGAACACAAGGAACATGCATGTGAATAGAGGTGACAGGTTAATCTCAGGAGCTGACCCACAAGAATCAACAGGTACTGGTAAAAGCCATGTGGTAACAAGAGTCTGTTTTGAGCTGAAATAAAACAAAAAATAATTAGCTGTGTTTACATACATGTACTTCATGTACTAGTACCTAATAGCTCTGTTTACATTAACATATGCAAAGTATTTCTGTAAGAAATACACTGACCATGCAGTGTAATAAGTATGACATATCCCAATACATGACATAACATTTAGGCAGTACAAGATCAAAAATTTGCATATCAAGTCATAATATAATATTAAAAAATTTTCATAGGTATAAACACTTATCAAATTGAGAGAGAGAGAGTTTGAGAGAGAGAGAGAGAGAGTTGTAGTGCAACAGTCAATATTTCAATTCGTAAATTACAAACGAATATTACCCACCGAACAGCTTCAAAGTACATGTACTGGTATTAGCTTCTGTTATACCATTTTTTATCAATTCTACTGTGTTTTTTTTTTTGCAAATAAATTTAGCGAGGGTTTTTGTTTATTTTCTTATAAATTACATGTTTTAAAAACAATACTTTGTGTAATAAGCATAAAACATGTATGAGTAAACTTAAGGTACCTCACTACACCTTGAAATAGTTTCTCAAATCAGCAGAACATTACTTGACTATGATAGAAAGCATAATGGATAAGAAGTATATATGTCAAATAGGCGAAAAAATGTGCAATTTTAGATAAAAAGTGATATTTTCAAAAATTTCATTCAGTAAACATAAACAAAAGCCCCAGGAGGATTCAAACTCATGACCTGCGGTTCACAAGCCTGATACTTTAACCACTGAGCTATGACAATATACATCGAGATCGATTGATACAAACAGTTTAAAAAACATTAAAATCGCCATCTTGTGACGTAGTGTCTTAAAAAGTATAAGTCTCGGTGTAGTGAAGTACCTTAATGAAGAATTTTTAATAGATTATTTTTCACAGAATGTGGTACATTACATGTATGTCAATCTTTATAAAACTAGCGTATATTTCGTGCGCCATAAATTGCAAGTTTTTTGTAAATATCATTTACTTGCATGATAGGTATATATGGTCTAACCAAAATTTTCTTCATAAAGCTACAGCTGTATGTACCACATATATGTTTTGTCAAAAGTATACATTTTAAAAAAAATATCCAAATTTCAACAGTTGAAATAAACTCAACTCATTCTCTGATAAGTTCATTGTGTTTTGTGCGTGCCTATCTTATTTGTCTGCTGCAACAGCAGCCAATCAGCAGTAAGCTGAATCCACAAAAAGGAAGTTTGTGTTTTAGGAGCGGGTAAATAGTTTATGCGACACTGTCAAGAAAACCACACCAAACAATAACAATATAGAAACATAAATATTCACTTAAATGTATTGTGTTGTAAAGTAAAGGTTTTTAACACTTATTGCATCTTGCAAAACATGATGACCCTTAATCATCTGTCATATATCTGATATACATGTATATGTAAAAGATGGGAGAAATAACGACGGAACAAACTGGGATTCAAACCTGGCCCTCTGAATCTCTAGTCAAGTGCTCTACCAATTGAGCTACATGTATCTGGCACCGGTATTCAAACCAGTCTGACCGTCACATTCCTCCCCCCTTAAATGATCTTCACCCTCGAAGATCACCCCTGGCAGGATCGAGTTAACCTGTTAGTTTCAGGGGTTGGTCACAACACCAATATTGTAACAGGATGGGAGAAATAATGAAGGACCAAACCGGGATTTGAACCTGGGCCCCCTGAATCTCTTGTCAGGTGCTCTACCAACTACCATCTGGCACTGGTATTTAAACCGGTCTGATCGTCACATATATAAAGAATTATTTTAAACAAATGTCAATGTTGTTCAATAAAAAATAACACTCGCAACCTTCAGTTTTTTTCTGTAATTAATCAATATTGGCGTGCGATCAGTTCTCACTGAGTACCATTTCTCACCAGTGCATTGTTACGTCATTTTATCAACACATAAAATTATAGCGAGCGAAGCGAGCTCTAAGAACCAGTGTGCGCGGGAAAAAGAACGAGCTAAACCTACAGTTCATCAAACAAAATTTTTTGTCTACGTCCCATAATGCTCTCTAATGTTTTCACCCGTGGTGCTATGCCAAAAATGGCCGACTTTTAACTCGTAATTCACGGTTACTCTAAGTTTGAATACACGTTTCGAGTACCGCATATGCTTTGGCGAGACTCAAAAGATTTGTTGCATGCTTCCATACCTTCGTATTGAGTCGAGAAACGTAAACAAAGACGAACAAAGTCATGGATGACGTCACAGTGCACTCGCGCTATATTTCCCGCGAAAAATTTAGAGGTGGATCAAACATCTGTAATGAGTGTAGTGGCTATTTCAGTATAGACTGCGATACCTGCCTCATTGACAAATGATTTGTTTTTAATCTTTTTTTAATATAGAGATTTTGTATATATATACTAGCAAGAGACATACTTTACTGTCATATTGATCCATTGCTAATTGTGCATGCATTTACAGTAGGCAGGTAAGTATATGAGTAGGGAGGAAATAAACAATAGGACATTTTGAACTAAATAAAAAGGAACAAAATGAAAAAAATAAACAGGTAAAAAAATTATGTAGATATTGCATATACTCAGACCATCAAATTTAAAAGTGGAAAATTACACACCTACAAACAGGTATATATACCTCTAGACCCTGCTTTGAATTTTGAGTTGAAAATTCACAATCTGTTATTTTTTTTAAATAGATAAATTCAGTTACCCTTTCCAGTCCCCCATGAACCTCGAGCGAGTCTAAACATCCATGAAACATGTAAAAATTACACGTTAGTAAACAAACACCCACACCATAACAAAAACATAAAACAGTGTGCACGTACTTACATGTACATCTATACTATATTCTAAATTTTAACCAGTTAACAAGAAACTTTAAAAGGAGTAAAAGCCTCACCTTCTTCAGTAACATCCACATAAATCACACACTTTAATGTCCATCTTTTCTCCTTTATTACTCGTAGCTTATCAACGGCTGATCGTCGACAGAAGTGTGGCTGTCAGAATTTCCTCGTAAACGATTCACACGAGAAAAATATCCTCCTTAAACAAATATATGTAGTATTGTTCCCTGTGCATGTTCATATGTTTCACAGTAAATTGAAAATGCATGTGTACACCGAAAGAATACACAACTTCTCTTCTGCATTACGGCTCTCTCTTTTCAACAATGCCGTTCGTCACTGTTTACATTCGGCGCGCGCGCGGGGGTTACAAACAGGGGCGCCCCGACAAATAGTTGCACATAGAGCGTTTAAATAATGTGTGTTCATTGAATTCATAAATGATATAGATGAAAAAAATGAAATTGAATCACAACAATTTATCTAAGACGCAACACAACGTAATGCAGTAAATGCCTGGGCCTTGTTCGCTTATGTGTCTATGTAGACATATTAACTCGTTCATGTACGATTCTCACATATTTGTTTTATGAAATTTGAAAAAAAATATAGCACAGAACTTGTTTAATTTGATACCAAATGACATTATTTAATATATTAACAATAACTGAAATAATTTTTTTTCATAAAATGATAACGATTTTTGCTATCAGAAAAATACGTGTATGAGCTGCTGACCCCTAATTATAGGGGCCAGCCCTTTTTTCTTAATTTTAAATGAAAGCTCTCGTTATTCTAAACAACTTTTGTTCTATATGTATTAACAAAATATTTTTAGTTAAAAGGTTATTATACAAAAAGCAACAAAATTTCAGCCCCGAAAAAATCTTAAACTTTGGCGACAAATAGCTCAAAAACTAACATAGAAATTACCAAAATTTTCATGCCAGCAAAACTATAAAATGTTACCGACAATTTCGCCAAATTTCATGCGTCTATCATCTGTAGTTCCCGAGATCAACTCTGGACAAAAGACCCCCAAATTTTCAATTAAAGGGCAATAACTCATAACCGGAAGTGAATTTTAAAAATTTGAAAAAAATGTCTAGAGATATTAATATCATCTAGATACCCTGAAAGTTTCATAACAATCAGACAAAAAATGTTCGAGAAATCTCGTGCACAAAATTTGCGGGAAAAAAAAAAAATAACTAGAGCAAAGCTCGTTGCAAAGCAACGAGTGGGTTTTCCGCTAATGTCGAAAGCAACGCTACAAGTACGTCTAAGAAGCAGAGTTCTTAATCTAGAAACAAAGAAACCTAAGTACAAAAAGATAATGATGAAAAATCGAATGATTCTTGGTACAACTTAACATGATCCGAATGTTTTTAAGTACGATTAATCCAAAAACCTTTAACCATTTCAAGAACGACTTAACAAAAAAAAAAAACAATGTGTTTAAGTACGACTTAACAAATTTGACTTCATTTTAGGTACAAGTTTACTTTACCTTGAACTAACATCTTTTTTCTTAACCCAGAATGCAAAATTAAAATTTATGTAAAAAATCAATTTTGTTTAAAACATAATTCTGAGCAACTTTTCCTCTTCACTGCTTTTCAAAAGGTTGACCTTTCGTACTGTGTGCTCGTTGCGTCATTAATTGACAGAAACTTATCGATGTAAAGTTTACTTTACTGTACCTCTGTGAATGTAAAATTACTATGAACCAGACAACATTGAAATAGTGAACATTTCAAAGGGCCCCGCTTATGTTATTTCAGAGAATTCTGCTTTGACCTTGACCTATAACTTGAAATTTTTCCAGCTGGCATAGAACTTTTAATTCAATTTCATTCCCCCTAACATACATGCATTTTTGTTCAATCTGACCAAGATTAAGCATATTTGGAAAATAATCTACTATTTAAAACTAATTTTAAAAAGATCTGCTATGACCTTCACATTGACAGACTTGGTTCAAGGTCACTGCACGCAATTAACCAATAAACTCTGTAAAGGTAAAATATTAGCCAAATAGGGGCTAAAAGGAGAGTATATCTATGCTCTTAAAATATGGATTTTTGTGTGACCTGATATGACCTTGACTCTTCATCTACAAATATCATTCGAGGTCATTGCATATATTTTGAACAAAGGCATCATGTGGGTGAAGTATGAGGCTGAATGGAGCAATGGGAGAGAAAATATACTCCGGACAAGGATTTTTAAAAATATAATTCTGGTATGACCTTCACAGTTTCTTTTCACTGAAAATAGGTTCAAGGTCACTACACACCCTTTCACCCTTTACTCAAAAGCTCTGCTTATGTGAAGTCTGAGCCAAATAGGGGTTAGTAGAAAGTATATATGCTCTCTAAAAGGATTTTTGCATGATCCGATATGATCTTCACCCGTTACCTAGAAATTTCATGCAAGGTCACTGCACATCGTTTAACCATCGAGACACTCTGCGAGTATTAGCCAGATTGGACCAAAGGGAAAAAAAAATATGCCCCAGACAAGGATTTTATATATATAATTCTGCTATGACCTTAACCTTATACCTAAAAACATGGTTCAAGGCCACTGTGCATCCTTCAACCAAAGGAACCCTGTGGATGAGGTATGAGCCAGATTGGGCCAAGGGGAGAGAAGCTATGCTCCAGTCAAGCAATATCGGATGGACAGACGGACAAATTGATCACTAGAAGGCGCCTGCATAAACATGCCTTTTTTTCTAATTTAAAATAGTATCCATGCTATCTGCCCTTGGTGAATAGTCATCAAAACCATTCATCAGCAGAATTTGATTTCCCTCCTTTTTAAGGTGGTATGGGACATCTGTCGATATTAATGTGGATTAAAGTACTTTATAATTGAAAAATTTTCACCGGTTTAGAATTTTCATATTTTACAATATTTAACCAAAAAATAGCTTTTAAAAATATTTGAAAAGGTAAAAATTGTAAAAACCCCAGCGGGATTCGAACTCATGACTTACAGGTTCCTAGTAAACCCTCTAACCCACTGCGTTAAGGAGTTAGGTGACCATTTTTGAAAAGAAACTACATGTACTTATATAATTACACTTTATTTTATTGTTTATTTCGATAAACAATACGTCACAACATGGAAGTGTCCCATATCACCTTAAACTCGGAACACCTCTGACCTAATAAGATCGCCGCATTAAATAAAAAGTTTGATTTAACTCTAATTTGTTTATCATCAAGAAATTCTGCATCACTGACAAATAAAGTTTTCTTCTGTATAATGAAATACCAATTAACTGACTATTCGGACAATAGCAAGTTTATTGTCCCACTCCACAGCAACTATTTCCCTTGGCTTTGCCTCATTAAATAGTTGCTGTCTTGGGGGACAATAAACTTGCTATTGTCCTCATACCCAGTAAATACTAAATAGGCATATGATATCCCATCCACCTACATTTCATGTTATATAACCTTCAATTTCACTGTAAAGTTAACACATCTGTCATAGCCGCAAGTTTCACAATTTATTTCTGCTTCTCATGTACTTAAAATTAGGGGCCTTAATATTGCTTACCAATTCCAACAAGAGACATCCCTCTAACTATTGATAATCATTAAAATTCATTTCATGAATCTACGCAACAATGATAAACCTTCAAGTACAGTCACTCTCAATTTTACAAAAATATTGACAATACTTTATCCAAAACTGTTCCTTGTACCTTTAACTTAGTACACTAACATTTTTATGAAAAGACGGTTTGTCTTAGAATAAGAACGCTAAAGCAATTCTGAGAAAAAGAATACTACATATTGCCAATTCCATTGAGGTTTAACCCTTTGTGTGCTGACTTGTTTTACGGCAACTTATGTCCCAGTACTGAGTTGTTTCAGAACATCAGCAAATTTAGTAGCATATCGTATTTAACATTAAGTAATTTTAGTAATTGTTAGCTTACGCTGTTGAAATTTGTCACAGATATTGTTTAATATCAGCTCTGTCTGACACAAATTAATGAAGATGGATTTTTACATTTATGCCCATTTTTCGGTAACCATGGCAACAAAAATTAAGTAAAATGAAGATTTTTTGATATTCAATGTTTTAATATGGGGATAACATCATACTTCCCATAATAAAATGAAAAAAAAATTAATACAAGTACTTTTGAGAAATTAAATCAAGAAAATAAAAAGAATTGCTGGCAAAATTATCAGAAATCAATTCAAAAAATTCATTTCAATGCATGCGTTAAATCAATGAATATCAAATGTCAATTAATGTCAATAAATTATAAATTCCGATAAAATGTGGACAGTTAATGATAGTGAAGTGAGTTCACCTCTCGGTGGGCTGGCCTAATAGCCTCTTATAAGCTAAAACATATAGTCTTGCTTGGTGTGGTATATCGCAAAACATGGCTCTATGCACAATGCCAGATTGCATTGGCTACATTCATATAAAGTCTGCCTTCCTGGCCTTTTTCTTCTTTCCACTCATCTGCACGCTTTGCAGCATATACAAAATATTTTTTTCTAACAATTGATGAAATTTAAGTCTGTTAAGTTGAAATCAGTTCGGTTTTTCAACTTTCATCAGAGAATTTTACGAGTATGGAGTTACCTTAATTGTATTTATATGCTTATTCCTCCTTTCCTACTACAGATGATGTTGTGACCTTCCTTGTTCAGGCAATATAAATATAAGTCTTGACAAGGTGAACTTGTGTTGCGTCTTCGGGGTCAAAGACTATTTAAGGAGAGAGGAATGTAGTAGTTGGGGCTTTATGATATGACAGTGGATATTGGCCTGGATAGCTCAATGGTAGGCTCCAGACTAGAGTTGCAGGGGTCCCAGGTTCGATTCCTTGTCCAACCATAGATTTTAATTGTATTTATATGCTCATTCCTGTTTTTGTACCACACATTAAATATTACCACCAGAGTTGCTCAGGAGATTATGGATCAGTTTTCTTTGAAAAAGCCTATGATTTTTTCACAATTTTCCTTGTAAAGGACATAAGTATTTAAAATGATGAGGGTCAAAATGGGAAAAAAATACTTTTTTCCACCATTTCAAATTTAAGTTTTCACTGCAAGCAAAGATCAATTCAAGAGTCCTAATAAATACATTTTACTTTCCACAAGCATGATTGGAAAGTGATTACAATTCATGCATTTTAAAACTGCTTATCAATAAACTATATTTTTGGTAAAGTTTGGTTTATGTTGAAAACATTTCAGATCAACAGAGCACAAAATAAATGTTTACAGCAAATGCAAAATAGGAAAGTAGAATGCTGCAATGACTATTTGAAAATAGTTTGGGAACCTCTTAGAGTATCCCACGTCAATAAGAACGGACTGTGCCAGCTAGTAGCACCCATTAAGAGACACCATAGATCCATGAATAGTTGTGGACTTGAAAAATACATGTACCGGTAATTGTCACGGTATAGAATGTGTCCAAAAGCATAGTGGTTTCATATAATAGTGACATAACCAAGTCGCAAGTATCATCTTTGTCACTGGGGGGGGGGGGGGGTCTGAAGATTTCCCTGTGTGCAACTTCATTTTCAAACAATACTTATTTTCTGCATCACAAATTATGTAAGCTTTAGGCCCATACTTGTCTGGCTTAATTATCTGGACTGTACACTTGGAAATGTAGATTTCCTCTCCAAGGGACCATGGCTTTATCTATGCATAAATTTTGATGGGGCTGATACACATGCAATGTCAAATCTTGAAAGAATCAAGTTAGCAGAAATATATTCACAGAATCAGTATTTATTTCAGTAAACAAATTCTTTTACTATGACCATTTTAAAGGATATATCTTTAAGAAACGGACTAACACACTCTGTGAAATTGAATTTTGATTGTGATGTGACCATGACTTGATCAATAACTTGGATTAGGGACATGATGCATCCTCAGGTCAAGTTTGACCAAAGGGTTTTGAACTAGTGACCATTCGGTTACTGATATACCGGTAATACTTTTGACCACTTAGCTACATGTATGTGCTCCACAACATTTGATGTTTCTTACAAGGATTTATAATGGGTAAATCTTACATATTGTATCCATCTCTATCTACCAGAAGGGCACAAACATATCAGTGTTTGATTATCTACCGAAAATATTAAGCAAAAGATAGTGGTAGTAGAAACCTGGGACAGAATATCGAAGTGGTCTGCACAAATCACGTCCTCTAGCTCACAAATATACAGACAAACAAGGTGATTCTAAAACCCCCCCAATTCCATTTCAGGTAGGTATCATAATAAATAAAGTTCTATATCATCAGACTTATTACATGCATTACGTTTTCTTTACCCTTCCAAAATCTTGTGATACAATGGACCCAGTTTAAAGAGAGAATCATAGCCATCTTCCCCATGTGGCACATAATCGGAGTTGTCATTGAGATGAAAAAACAGTCATCAAAGACAAACACCTGTCCCTTGGCATGACACTTGGAAAAAAGGGTGTTGCAGTCAGTTAGTCTGTTTTCCAGTACTTGATGCAGAAGTTCCACCAGCATGAGAAGTGATATGAATTACTTCATATCTGAGGAAGTTGTTTCATACCGTTTGTGAAACCTACTACATGAACATTGTCAATTGAGCAGAGCTCAAGAATTGCTGTGCATACAGATCTGTCTGTTGTGCAAGAAAATCAAAAACACTGTCATTGAAAAATGATTTAAATATTCTTGTGGTGAACATTTGTTGTTTATTGCTTGTATTAAGCCAGGAGATTTTGCCTAGTCAAGGGATGGGGGCTCCCCATCTCCTGCCACCCAGTTGTCTGAATCTATAAAAATTTTTAAGTTTTCGGTAGGTCGATCTACTCGCAAATCAAAATCGTCAAATTCAAAATCACTGTTCTCTGCTGCAAACTCATTCAAAAATGCTTCAAATTCGATGCTCCTTGCTGTTGCCATTAAATTATCTTCTGCTCAGTACTCTCAGAAGATAAGTATTTACATGTACACTTGCATGTCAAAAGTACGTCAATTTTTTTATTTTTTCCCTATATATTTCATTGAAAACAAGACTTATTTGAAAAAAGTTTTCTGTTGTTATTTTTTGACAGATTTTGAAGAAATTTATATTGATTAAAGTAGATTGAATTCGCAAATTTTGACATTCATTGTAATATTTTTTTGATGACTCATTTGTAAAATTTGATATTTCAAACACAACACAAAGATATTTTTTAAGAGCTCTACTATATATCTTTTGCAATATGCAAGCCTTTGGATTATTACATGTAACTCCAAATCTCAGAAACAAAAGATTGGAAAAAAATATTTAAATATGATGCAAAAAAGCTATAGAAATTGTGAATTTATCAATCCAGGTCTTTTCAAAATCGGTCAAGGGGTTACTTTTTAATGATTCTTTGAAAAATGTTGGTTTTCAATGAAATATATAATGAAAAGGAAAAACATTGACATACTTTTGACGTATGCATAGCAATATTCATTATAGCTACATTTTCCATGATTTTTGCTGTGTTCATACTAGGTTTAAATAATAGTTTCATGAATAATAACCTTTCACTTAAAAGATTATAAATAATAAGGACAAAAGATAAAAGAATTGTGGTTAAACTTTTATTTTAAAACACTGATAACATGTCAATAACTCGCGTTTTCTGTTTGGAGATATCTCGCGCGTTTTCGAACGTGTTTATATAATTATCATGAAGGCATATGTCGTACTTACAGCAAGGATGAAACAATCAAATGTACACACAGTCCGAAAAACAATTAATCACATTGGTGTAATCATTTTTTAGCGAAAATATCACGAATGAACAATAACCGTTCGTTTTAACCGGAAGAAATACGCAAGGTTAAGGTCAATGTTAAGAAAGTCTCCAAATTTCCTCTTCTTCTTTCTTTTTTATACATTAACTTAAGTAATCTTTTACTTTTTTATCAAAATTATAGTTTTTTTCTTGATTATATATGTTATTGATTTTGTTTTCTTTGTTAGAATTTTAGATTGACCGATTGTTTTAGAGATTAGTAATGGCGCGGAATTTCCCTAATTCCAAAATTAGATGACGAATTTAAATTCGTCTTTTAAGCTATATTCTTTTAAAAATAGGCTTATATTTTTCATTTTTCAAACAGAAATCATTTATTGTCTTTAAATTTATTGATTCACAAGAAAAACACTCGACCGTTTTAATTTTATTTTAGGCTAAAGTAACTAAGTGCTGATTTCTTTCTCAAACCCAACATGTTGGGTTGCCGCACGGTAACGTCGGCTATTCCATACCCAATATGTTGGGTCGCCGCACACAAAGGGTTAATAAAAATATGGCCATTTAAGTGAACCCACCATTTCTAATTTCCTCTAGTAAACACAGATTTACAGGGTTCTCCATAGTAAAACATCTTTACCTGACCTTTTAGAGGTCAACTGTTGTTCAACCACCTTTAAAAAGAAACCTTATACAATACAACATATGCCTACATGATATAATCATGATAAAAGGTTCACATCACTTAGAAATACCCTTACATGTATACCCCCCCCCCCCCCAATCTTTTGATTTTCATAAAAAGTCATGGTTTGAAATGTTTTACCTAATTTTATGAAACGTGTGGCAATTTCCTTGAGTAATTTCTCACACATATTTGAAAACAATCATCAATGATTCTAAAATTTGATCTTTATTTGTTTATTGTATGATTTGTACCATTTTAATTAACAAATAGACAGCTGTCCTGCTTGAGATTTCTTGTTTTCATGAAAAAAGTAAGCTAACAATCATATTTAGTGAATATCTAATCTATTCTGATTTCTAGTCTTCTTCTAACCATGCTAAAACAGTAAGTTACAACCTACAAGTTAGACATCTGCCTTAAATTAGAATTAAATTACAACACACCCAGGTAGCTGAAGACAGAGTTGATTTCAATGAAAAATGTTCAAATTTGACATGTTTTTCTACTTTTTTTCTGCATATATACCTTAGAAAGGTAGAAATAGGTTGTTTCTTGTTCATTTCAAAAGTAATTATCATAGCAGATGTTATTTCAAAGTCAAATGTACATTTACATATCCTACATGTAATCTTAATGCAGACAATTAAATAGAGGGGAGGGGGGGGGATTTTTCAATTATGTAAACACATCTAAATATCTTTATGAAATAAAAAATAAAGGAAACATAATTGCATACTTTTATTGAAAAACAAATTTTCACAGCAATTATGAATTTCTTTAAACAGCCTTAATTTTGTTTTCATAATTTCTTATCAAACACAAACCACAACATGGCATGATGCTTTCTTCAAGTTCCATTATTGTTCATGCATTATCGGATTTAATTTGAATTACCGGTAAATAGTCTGTAGAACACAAGGAATATGCATGTGGATAGAGGTGACAGGTTAATCTCAGGAGCTGACCCACAAGAATCAACAGGTACCGGTAAAAGCCATGTGGTAACAAGAGGCTGTTTTGAGCTGAAATAAAAAAAATAAATAATTAACTGTGTTTACATACATGTACTAGTAATAGCTGTGTTTACATTAACATATGCATAGTATTTCTGTAAAATATACACTGACCATGCAGTGTAATAAGTATGACATATCCCAATACATGATATAACATTTAGGCAGTACAAGATCAGAAAATTGCATATCAAGTCATAATATAATATTAAAAAATTTTCATAGGTATAAACACTTATCAAATTGAGAAAGAGAGAGAGTTTGAGAGAGAGAGAGTTTATTACGGTACCGTACTTGTAGTGCAACAGTCAATATTTCAATTCGTAAATTACAAACGAATACATGTATTACCCACTGAACAGCGTCAAAGTACATGTACTGGTATTAGCTTCTGGTATACCATTTTTTATCAATTCTACTGTGTTTTGTTTTTTTTGGCAAATAAATTTAGCGAAGGTTTTTGTTTATTTTCTTATAAATTACATGTTTTAAAAACAATACTATGTGTAATAAGCATAAAACATGTATGAGTAAACTTAATGAAGAATTTTTAATAGATTATTTTTCACAGAATGTGGTACATTACATGTATGTCAATCTTTATAAAACTAGCGTATATTTCGTGCGCCATAAATTGCAAGTTTTTTGTAAATATCATTTACTTGCATGATAGGTATATATGGTCTAACCAAAATTTTCTTCATAAAGCTACAGCTGTATGTACCACATATATGGTTTGTCACAAGTATACATTTAAAAAAAAAATACCCAAATTCCAACAGTTGAAATAAACTCAACTCATTCTCTGATAAGTTCATTGTGTTTTGTGCGTGCATATCTTATTTGTCTGCTGCAACAGCAGCCAATCAGCGGTAAGCTGAATCCACAAAAAGAAAGTTTGTGTTTTAGGAGCGGGTAAATTGTTTATGCGACACTGTCAAGAAAACCACACCAAATAATAACAAGAAACATAAATATTCACTTAAATGTATTGTGTTGTAAAGTAAAGGTTTTTAACACTTATTGCATCTTGCAAAACATGTGATGACCTTAATCATCTGTCATATATCTGATATACATGTATATGTAAAAGATGGGAGAAATAACGATAGAACAAACTGGGATTCGAACCTGGCCCTCTGAATCTCTAGTCAAGTGCTCTACCAACTGAGCTACATGTATCTGGCACCGGTATTCAAACCAGTCTGACCGTCACATTCCTCCCCCCTTAAATGATCTTCACCCTCGAAGATCACCCCTGGCAGGGTCGAGTTAACCTGTTAGTTCCAGGGGTTGGTCACAACACCAATATTGTAACAGGATGGTAGAAATAATGAAGGACCAAACCGGGATTTGAACCTGGGCCCCCTGAATCTCTAGTCAGGTGCTCTACCAACTGAGCTATCTGGCACTGGTATTCAAACAGGTCTGATCGTCACATATATAAAGAATTATTTTAAACAATGTTGTTCAATTAAAAATAACACTCGCAACCTTCAGTTTTTGTCTGTAATTAATCAATATTGGCGTGCGATCAGTTCTCGCCGAGTACCATTTCTCACCAGTGCATTGTTACGTCATTTTATCAACACATAAAATTATATACGAAAATATGATGTAACAGTGCACCAGCGAGAAATGGTCCTCGGCGAGAACTGCTCGCACGCCAGTACTGCCAGTAGTCAGATTAAAAAAAGAGAATAAAATATTACATTTAAAACATTAACAAGGACAATTTAAGTACACATCATAACTGCTAAACAAGAAAAATTATGTGAACTGGTAGAACGGTAGGCATAGTTGTAACTTGTAACCTACATGTACAAGTACATGTTCCAGGTACCCGTTGGTCTGCTATACCTCCTTAATGATACAATGATCGGCATCATAAAAATATCAAAGTCATGTTTTAACTCTGAAGTCTGAAGTATACAATTTTATTTACTTGAAGTTATGTCTACAGGGTATTCATGACTACATTTGGAGTCCTCTGCACAAGAATATATGATATGTTTCTAAATAGACCCTGCTTTGAATTTTGAGTTGAAAATTCACAATCTGTTATTTTTTTAAATAGATAAATTCAGTTACCCTTTCCAGTCCCCCATGAACCTCGAGCGAGTCTAAACACCCATGAAACATGTAAAAATTACACGTTAGTAAACAAACACCCTCACCATAACAAAAACATCTAACAGTGTGCACGTACTTACATGTACATCTATACTATATACTAAATTTTAACCAGTTAACAAGAAACTTTAAAAGGAGTAAAAGCCTCACCTTCTTCAGTAACATCCACATAAATCACACACTTTAATGTCCATCTTTTCTCCTTTATTACTCGTAGATTATCAATGGCTGATTGTCGACAGAAGTGTGGCTGTCAGAATTTCCTCGTAAACGATTCACACGAGAAAAATATCCTCCTTAAACAAATATGTAGTATTGTTCCCTGTGCATGTTCATATGTTTCACAGCAAATTGAAAATGCATGTGTACACCGAAAGAATACACAACTTCTCTTCTGCATTACGGCTCTCTCTTTTCTACAATGCCGTTCGTTACTGTTTACATTCGGCGCGCGCGCGCGGGGGTCACAAACAGGGGCGCCCCGACAAATAGTTGCACATAGAACGTTTAAATAATGTGTGTTCATTCAATTCATAAATGATATAGATGAATAAATGAAATTGAATCACAACAATTTATCTAAGACGCAACACAACGTAATGCAGTAAAGCCTGGGCCTTAATGTGGCATTTGTTCGCTTGTGTGTCTATGTAGACATATTAACTCGTTCATGTACGATTCTCACATATTTGTTTTATGAAATTTGAAAAAAAATAGGGCACAGAACTTGTTTAATTTGATACCAAATGACATTATTTAATATATTAACAATAACTAAATTAATTTTTTTTCATAAAATGATAACGATTTTTGCTATCAAAAAAATACGTGTATGAGCTGCTGACCCCTAATTATAGGGGCCAGCCCTTTTTTCTTAATTTTAAATGAAAGCTCTCGTTATTCTAAACAACTTTTGTTCTATATGTATTAACAAAATATTTTTAGTTTAAAGGTTATAATACAAAAAGCAACAAAATTTCAGCCCCGAAAAAATCTTAAACTTTGGCGACAAATAGCTCAAAAACTAAAAAAGAAATTACCAAAATTTTCATGCCAGCAAAATTATAAAATGTTACCGACAATTTCGCCAAATTTCATGCATCTATCATCTGTAGTTCCCGAGATCAACTCTGGACAAAAGACCCCCCAATTTTCATTTAAAGGGCAATAACTCATAACCGGAAGTGAATTTTAAAAATTTGAAAAAAACGTCTAGAGATATTAATATCATCTACGTACCCTGAAAGTTTCATAGCAATCAGACAAAAAATGTTCGAGAAATCTCGTGCACAAAATTTGCGGGAAAAAAAAAAATAATAACTAGAGCAAAGCTCGTTGCAAAGCAACGAGTGGGTCTTCCGTTAATGTCGGAAGTAAAGCTGGGAGTTCCTGTAGGAAGCAGAGCTCTTAAACCAATAACAAGAGTAACTTAAATAAAAAGATGAAAAAATCGAATTATTCCTGGTACGACTTAACAAAATCCGAATGATTTTTAGTACGACTTAACAAACACCTTTCCGATTTTAAGAACGACTTAACAAAAAAATTTCCGAATGTGTTCAAGTACGACTTAACAATTATTTTTGGTACGAGTTAACTTTACTTTGAACATTACGCTATTCTTTAAACCAAGGACGCGGAATCAAAATTTCCGGAAAAATCGATTTTCAAACCCCGATATCTCTGTAATGCATCGTCCGATTTTAAAACGGCTTTCAGTGTTAGATTCAGCTAAATAAGCTCTACAAATCACATATTCATTTTTGATTTGATCAGAAAATTCATTTTTTCGAAAAATTTGTTTCACTTCCGGTTTGGACCGGAAGTGATAGATTTTCATTTCGAGCCTTATTACAGAGGTAAATCGACCAAATCATAACCATTGAAAATTTCAAGCCTCTATCTTAAAGCGTTTTTGAGAAAAGTCCGGGACAAAATGACTTTTTTAAATTTTTAAAATTGACGTCACGTCAAAACGGACGTGACGTTGTCTTTAAAATTTTAATACTTTTGAGGGACGCCAACTTGCAAAAATCTCTGAAAATTTCATCAAAATCGGTTAAAAACCTTTTGAGTTATGAAGCAAAAAAGGAGTCAGAAGAAAAGAAAAAGAATAATAATAATAATAATAAAAAGAAACCGAAGAATAACAAGAGGGTCTTCCGTTGAAAACGGAAGACCCTAATAAGAAACAGTAGAATAACAGAAGGGTTTTCCGTTGAAAAACGGAAAACCCTAATAATAAGAAACAGTAGAATAACAGAAGGGTTTTCCGTTGAAAAACGGAAAACCCTAATAATAAACTAGATTCGATCTCGTTGCGAGCAACGAGTGGGTCTTCCGTCCAATAATTTATTTTCACATGATTTAAAAAAAAATAAAAAAAAATTCAAAATATTTAAAATTCATCCAATCATTTCGACAAAGATGTCATTAGACGCAGAATTGTAAGTGCAACTTAGATATTATGTTTGGAAATTATTCTGATGTCATTTAAACACGATTTAATTAAATTTAAATTTTTTAAAAAATTTTAAATTCATCCAATCAATCCGAGAAAGATGTCATTGGACGCAGAATTCAAAGCGCAACTTAGATATTATGTTTAAAAATTAGTCTGATGTCATTAAAACACGATTTGATTAAATTTAAAATTTTCAAAAAATTTAAAATCATCCAATCAATTCGACAAAGATATCATTAGACGCAGAATTCAAAACGCAACTTAAATATCATGTTCAAAAATTTTTATGATCTCATTTAAACACGATTTAATTAAATTTAAATTTTTAAAATTTTTTTAAATTCATCCCATCAATTCGAGAAAGATAAACACGATTTGATTAAATTTAAAATTTTCAAAAAATTTAAAAATCATCCAATCAATTCGACAAAGATGTCAGTAGACGCAGAATTCTAAGCACAACTTAGATATCATGTTTTAAAATTAGGCTGAAGTCATTTTAACGCGATTTAAATGAGTTTAAAATTTTTAAAAAATTCAAAATTCATTCAATTTATTCAAGAAAGATGTCATCAGACGCAAATTTGTAAGCGCAACTTAGATATTAAGTTTTAAAATTAGTCTGAGGTCATTTTAATGCAATTTAAATGAGTTTAAATTTTTTTAAACATTTAAAACTCATCCAATCATTTCGACAAAAATGTCATTAGACGCGAAATTCTAAGCACATCTTAGATATCATGTTTTAAAATTAGGCTGAGGTCATTTTAACGCGATTTAAGTGAGTTTAAAAATTTTTAAAAATTTAAAATTCATTCAATTTATTCGAGAAAGATATCATCAGACGCAGAATTGTAAGCGCAACTTAGATATTATGTTTTAAAATTAGTCTGCGGTCATTTTAATGCAATTTAAATGAGTTTAAATTTTTTTAAAAATTTAAAATTCATCCAATCAATTCGAGAAAGATGTCATCACACTTAAAATTGTAAGCGTAACCTAAATATTATGTTTTGAAATTAGTCTGAAGTCATTTAAACACGATTTAATTAAATTTAAAATTTTCAAAATTTTTAAAAATCATCCAATCAATTCGAGAAAGATGTCATTAGAGGCAGAATTGTCAGCACAACTTCAATATTACATTTAAAAATTAGTCTCAGGTCAATTTATAAAGATTTAATTAAATTTAAAAATTTTTAAAAATTTATAATTTATCCAATCAATTCGAAAAAGATGTCATCAGACGCAGAATTGTAAGTGCAACTTGGATATTATGTTTTAAAATTAGTCTGAGATCATTTTAACACGATTTAATTAAATTTTAAATTTTTAAAAAAGTTAAATTTCATACAATTAATTCGATAAAAATTTCATTGGACAAAAAATTGTAAGCGCAACTTAGATATTATGTTTTAAAATTAGTCTGAGGTCATTTTATAACGATTTAATTAAATTTAAAATTTTCAAAAAAATTTAAATTTCATCCCATCAATTGGAAAAAGATTTTATTAGACGTAGAATTAAAATGCAACTTAGATATTATGTTTTAAAATTAGTCTGAGGTCATTATAACACATTTAATATGAGTTTTAAAATTTAGCTTCCCTACTCGGAATTTCCAGACAATGATTTTTCTCGTGATGCTAGTCTATCATGTCCTCTATCATTCCTGAAATTTTCAGCTTTCTATCTTTTCTCGCTTTCAAATAGATGTGTGGACAATGAAAACTCATCGAAAGTGTGTTCTATATCTTGACCCCGGCTAGCTTCCGTACTCGGAATTTCCGGACAATGATTTTCCTCGGGAGGCTATACGATCATGTCCTCTATCATTCCTGAAAATGTCAGCTTTTTATCTTTGGACGTTTTTGAGGAGATGCGTGGACAAGACGTTTTCGTCAAAAACGTGTCCTATATTTTGACCCCAGCTAGCTTCCGTACTCGGAATTTCCAGACAATGATTTTCCTCGTGCGGCTAGACGTTCATGTCCTCTATCATTCCTAAAAATTTCAGCTTTCTATCTTTGGACGTTTTTGAGGAGATGCGTGGACAAGACGTTTTCGTCAAAAACGTGTCCTATATTTTGACCCCAGCTAGCTTCCGTACTCAGAATTTCCGGACAATGATTTTCCTCGTGAGGCTAGACGTTCATGTCCTCTATCATTCCTGAAAATTTCAGCTTTCTATCTTTGCTCGTTTTTGAGGAGATACGTGGACAAGAACTTTTTAAAAAATGACAAAATGGCGGATAAGTCCGAACCGGAAGTGATTTTTACAAAATAAAAAAAAGCGTATCAAGTTTATATAATAATAGATCGATGCTGAAAATTTGACAAAAATCGGACCACCCATCTCAGAGAAATCTTCTGCACAAAAATTGTAAAGAAAAGAAAAAGAAAAAAAAACTAGAGCAAAGCTCGTTGCAAAGCAACGAATAGGTTTTCCGCTAATGTCGAAAGCAACGCTAGAAGTACGTCTAAGAAGCAGAGTTCTTTATCTAGTAACAAAGAAACCTAAGTACAAAAAGATAAAAAAAATCGAATGATTCTTGGTACAACTTAACATAATCCGAATGTTTTTAAGTACGACTTAACCAAAACCCTTAACCATTTCAAGAACGACTTAACAAAAAAAACCCAATGTGTTTAAGTACGACTTAACAAATTTGACTTCATTTTAGGAACAAGTTTACTTAGTCTGGTACCCTTCCCACAATTCCGTTCGCGCACTCTCTACATTGTAGAGAGTGCGCGAACGGAATTGTGGGAAGGGTACCAGACTACAAGTTTACTTTACCTTGAACTAACATCTTGTTTCTTAACCCAGAATGCAAAATTAAAATTTACGTAAAAAATCAATTTTGTTTAAAACATAATTCTGAGCAACTTTTTCTCTTCACTGCTTTTCAAAGGGTTGACCTTTCGTACTGTGTGCTCGTTGCGTCATTAATTGTCAGAAACTTATCGATGTTAAGTTTACTTTACTGTACTTCTGTGAATATTTTCTGTGTAAAATTACTATAAACCAGACAACATTGAAATGGTGAACATTTCAAAGGGCCCCGCTTATGTTATTTCAGAGAATTCTGCTTTGACCTTGACCTATAACTTGAAATTTTTCCAGCGGGCATAGAACTTTTAATTCAATTTCATTCCCCCTAACATACATGCATTTTTGTTCAATCTGACCAAGATTAAGCATATTTGGAAAATAATCTACTGTCTAAAACTAATTTTAAAAAGATCTGCTATGACCTTGGCTTCACATTGACAGACTTGGTTCAAGGTCACTGCACGCCATTTACCAATAAACTCTGTAAAGGTAAAATATTAGCCAAATAGGGGCTAAAAGGAGAGTATATCTATGCTCTTAAAATATGGATTTTTGTGTGATCTGATATGACCTTGACTCTTCATCTACAAATATCATTCGAGGTCATTGCATATATTTTGATCAAAGGCATCATGTGGGTGAAGTATGAGGCTGAATGGAGCAAAGGGAGAGAAGATATACTCCGGACAAGGATTTTTAAAAATATAATTCTGCTATGACCTTCACAGTTTCTTTTCACTGAAAATAGGTTCAAGGTCACTACACACCCTTTCACCCTTTACTCAAACGCTCTGCTTATGTGAAGTCTGAGCCAAATAGGGGTTAGTAAAAATTATATATGCTCTCAAAAAAGGATTTTTGCATGATCCGATATGATCTTCACCCGTTACCTAGAAATTTCATGCAAGGTCACTGCACATCGTTTAACCATTGAGACACTCTGTGAGTATTAGCCAGATTGGACCAAAGGGAAAAAAGATATGCCCCAGACAAGGATTTTATATATATAATTCTGCTATGACCTTAACCTTGTACCTAAAAACATGGTTCAAGGTCACTGCACATCCTTCAACCAAAGGAACCCTGTGGATGAGGTATGAGCCAGATTGGGCCAAGGGGAGAGAAGCTATGCTCCTGTCAAGCCATCTCGGATGGACAGACGGAAAAATTGATCACTAGAAGGCGCCCGCATAAACATGCCATTTTATCTAATTTAAAATAGTATCCATGCTATCTGCCCATGGTGAATAGTCATCAAAACCATTCATCAGCAAAATTTGATTTCCCTCCTTTTTAAGGTAGTATGGGACATAGATCTGTCGATATTAATGTGGATTAAAGTACTATATAATTGAAAAATTTTCACTGGTTTAGAATTTTCAAATTTTACAATATTTAACCAAAAAATAGCTTTTAAAAATATTTGAAAAGGTAAAAATTGTAAAAACCCCAGCGGGATTCGAACTCATGACTTACAGGTTCCTAGTAACCCTCTAACCCACTGTGCTAAGGAGTTAGGTGACCATTTTTGAAAAGAAACTACATGTACTTATATAATTACACTTTATTTTATTGTTTATTTCGATAAACAATACGTCACAACATGGAAGTGTCCCATATCACCTTAAACTCGGAACACCTCTGACCTAATAAGATCGCCGCATTAAATACAAAGTTTGATTTAACTCTAATTTGTTTATCATCAAGAAATTCTGCATCGCTGACAAATAAAGTTTTCTTCTGTATAATGAAATACCAATTAACTGACTATTCGGACAATAGCAAGTTTATTGTCCCACTCCACAGCAACTATTTCCCTTGGCTTTGCCTCATTAAATAGTTGCTGTCTTTGGGGACAATAAACTTGCTATTGTCCTCATACCCAGTAAATACTAAATAGGCATATAATATCCCATCCACCTACATTTCATGTTATATAACCTCCCGTTTGTAACCTTCAATTTCACTGTAAAGTCAACATATCTGTCATAGCCGCAAGTTTCACAATTTATTTCTGCTTCTCATGTACTTAAAATTAGGGGCCTTAATATTGCTTACCAATTCCAACAAGAGACATCCCTCTAACTATTGATAATCATTAAAATTCATTTCATGAATCTACGCAACAATGATAAACCTTCAAGTACAGTCACTCTCAATTTTACAAAAATATTGACGGTACTTTATCCGAAACTGTTCCTTGTACCTTTAACTTAGTACACTAACATTTTTATGAAAAGACTAAGAAAGCTAATGCAATTCTGAGAAAAAGAATACCACATATTGCCAATTCCATTGAGGTTTAATAAAAATATGGCCATTTAAGTGAACCCACCATTTCCAATTTCCTTTAGTAAACACAGATTTACAGGGTTCTCCATAGTAAAACATCTTTACCTGACCTTTTAGAGGTCAACTTTTGTTCAACCACCTTTAAAAAGAAACCCTATTCAATACAACATACGCCTACATGATATAATCATGATAAAAGCTAAATACCCTTACATGTATACCCCCCACCCCCCAATCTTTTGATTTTCATAAAAAGTCATGGTTTGAAATGTTTTACCTAATTTTATGAAACGTGTGGCAATTTCCTTGAGTCATTTCTCACACATATTTGAAAACAATCATCAATGATTCTAAAATTTGATCTTTATTTGTTTATTGTATGATTTGTACCCTGTTAATTAACAAATAGACAGCTGTCCTGCTTGTGATTTCTTGTCTTCATGAAAAAAGTAAGCTAACAATCATATTTAGTGAATATCTAATCTATTCTGATTTCTAGTCTCCTTCTAACCATGCTAAAACAGTAAGTTACAACCTACAAGTTAGACATCTGCCTTAAATTAAAATTAAATTCAAACACACCCAGGTAGCTGGAGACAGATCGAGTTGATTTCCATGAAAAATTTTCAAGTTTGACATGTTTTTCTACTTTTTTTTATGCATATATACCTTAGAAAGGTAGAAATAGGTTGTTTCTTGTTCATTTCAAAAGTAATTATCATAGCAGATGTTATTTCAAAGTCAAATGTACATTTACATATCCTACATGTAATCTTAATGCAGACAATTAAATAGACGGGGGGGGGGGGATTTTTCAATTATGTAAACACATCTAAATATCTTTATGAAATAAAAAATAAAGGAAACATAATTGCATACTTTTATTGAAAAACAAATTTTCACAGCAATTATGAATTTCTTTATAAACAGCCTTAATTTTGTTTTCATAATTTCTTATCAAACACAAACCACAACATGGCATGATGCTTTCTTCAAGTTCCATTATTGTTCATGCATTATCGGATTTAATTTGAATTACCGGTAAATAGTCTGTAGAACACAAGGAATATGCATGTGGATAGAGGTGACAGGTTAATCTCAGGAGCTGACCCACAAGAATCAACAGGTACCGGTAAAAGCCATGTGGTAACAAGAGTCTGTTTTGAGCTGAAATAAAAAAAATAATAATTAGCCATGTTTACATACATGTACTAGTAATAGCTGTGTTTACATTAACATATGCATAGTATATCTGGAAAAAATACACTGACCATGCAGTGTAATAGGTATGACATATATATCCCAATACATGACATAACATTTAGGCAGTACAAGATCAAAAATTTGCATATCAAGTCATAATATAATATTAAAAAATTTTCATAGGTATAAACACTTATCAAATTGAGAGAGAGAGAGTTTGAGAGAGAGAGAGAGTTTATTACCATACTTGTAGTGCAACAGTCAATATTTCAATTCGTAAATTACAAACGAATATTACCCACCGAACAGCGTCAAAGTACATGTACTGGTATTAGCTTCTGGTATACCATTTTTATCAATTCTACTGTGTTTTTTTTTTTTTGCAAATAAATTAGCGAGGGTTTTTGCTTATTTTCTTATAAATCACATGTTTTAAAAACAATACTATGTGTAATAAGCATAAAACATGTATGAATAAACTTAATGAAGAATTTTTAATAGATTATTTTTCACAGAATGTGGTACATTACATGTATGTCAATCTTTATAAAACTAGTGTATATTTCGTGCGCCATAAATTGCAAGTTTTTTGTAAATATCATTTACTTGCATGATAGGTATATATGGTCTAACCAAAATGTTCTTCATAAAGCTACAGCTGTATGTACCACATATATGTTTTGTCACAAGTATACATTTAAAAAAAAAAAAACCCCAAATTCCAACAGTTGAAATAAACTCAACTCATTCTCTGATAAGTTCATTGTGTTTTGTGCGTGCATATCTTATTTGTCTGCTGCAACAGCAGCCAATCAGCGGTAAGCTGAATCCACAAAAAGAAAGTTTGTGTTTTAGGAGCGGGTAAATTGTTTATGCGACACTGTCAAGAAAACCACACCAAATAATAACAAGAAACATAAATATTTACTTATATGTATTGTGTTGTAAAGTAAAAGTTTTTAACACTTATTGCATCTTGCAAAACATGTGATGACCCTTAATCATCTGTCATATATCTGATATACATGTATATGTAAAAGATGGGAGAAATAACGACGGAACAAACTGGGATTCGAACCTGGCCCTCTGAATCTCTAGTCAAGTGCTCTACCAACTGAGCTACATGTATCTGGCACCGGTATTCAAACCAGTCTGACCGTCACATTCCTTCCCCCTTAAATGATCTTCACCCTCGAAGATCAACCCTGGCAGGAGTTAACCTGTTAGTTCCAGGGGTTGGTCACAACACCAATATTGTAACAGGATGGGAGAAATAATGATGGACCAAACCGGGATTTAAACCTGGGCCTCCTGAATCTCTAGTCAGGTGCTCTACCAACTGAGCTATCTTGCACTGGTATTCAAACCGGTCTGATCATCACATATATAAAGAATTATTTTAAACAATGTTGTTCAATAAAAAATAACACGTGCAACCTTCAGTTTTTGTCTGTAATTAATCAATATTGGCGTGCGATCAGTTCTCGCCGAGTACCATTTCTCACCAGTGCATTCACTGCATTGTTACGTCATTTTATCAACACATAAAATTATATACGATTCTACGAAAATATGATGTAACAGTGCACCAGCGAGAAATGGTCCTCGGCGAGAACTGCTCGCAGGCCAGTACTGCCAGTAGTCAGATTAAAAAAAGAGAATAAAAAATTACATTTAAAACATTAACAAGGACAATTTAAGTACACATCATAACTGCTAAACAAGAAAAATTATGTGAACTGGTAGAATAGTACGCATAGTTCTAACTTGTAACCTACATGTACAAGTACATGTACCGGGTACCCGTTGGTCTGCTAAACCTTTCTAATGATACAATGATTGGCATCATAAAGATATTAAAGTCATGTTTTAACTCTGAAGTCTGAAGTATACAATTTTATTTACTTGAAGTTATGTCTACAGGATATTCATGACTACATTTGGAGTCTTCTGCACAAGAATATATGATATGTTTCTAATTAGACCCTGCTTTGAATTTTGAGTTGAAAATTCACAATCTGTTATTTTTTTAAATAGATAAATTCAGTTACCCTTTCCAGTCCCCCATGAACCTCGAGCGAGTCTAAACATCCATGAAACATGTAAAAATTACACGTTAGTAAACAAACACCCACACCATAACAAAAACAAACAGTGTGCACGTACTTACATGTACATCTATACTATATACTAAATTTTAACTTTAACTTTTTTAAACTTTAAAAGGAGTAAAAGCCTCACCTTCTTCAGTAACATCCACATAAATCACACACTTTAATGTCCATCTTTTCTCCTTTATTACTCGTAGCTTATCAACGGCTGATCGTCAACAGAAGTGTGGCTGTCAGAATTTCCTCGTAAACGATTCACACGAGAAAAATATCCTCCTTAAACAAATATGTAGTATTGTTCCCTGTGCATGTTCATATGTTTCACAGTAAATTGAAAATGCATTTGTACATCGAAAGAATACACAACTTCTCTTCTGCATTACGGCTCTCTCTTTTCTACAATGCCGTTCGTTACTGTTTACATTGAGCGTGCGCGCGGGGGTTACAAACAGGGGCGCCCCGACAAATAGTTGCACATAGAACGTTAAAATAATGTGTGTTCATTGAATTCATAAATGATATAAATGAAAAAAATGAAATTGAATCACAACTATTTATCTAAGACGCAACACAACGTAATGCAGTAAATGCCTGGGCCTTAAAGTGGCATTTGTTCGCTTGTGTGTCTATGTAGACAAATTAACTCGTTCATGTAACGTTACGATTCACACATATTTGTTTTATGAAATTTGAAAAAAATAGGGCACAGAACTTTTTAAATTTGATACCAAATGACATCATTTAATATATTAACAATAACTGAATTAATTTTTTTCATAAAATGATAACGATTTTTGCTATTAGAAAAATACGTGTATGAGCTGCTGACCCCTAATTACAGGGGCCAGCCCTTTTTTCTTAATTTTAAATGAAAGCTCTCATTATTCTAAACAACTTTTGTTCTATATGTATTAACAAATTATTTTTAGTTTAAAGGTTATTATACAAAAAGCAACAAAATTTCAGACCCCCCAAAACCTTAAACTTTACCGGCAAATAGCTTAAAAACTAAAAAACATTTTGCCACAATTTTCATGCCAGCAAAACTATAAAATGTTACCAACAATCCTGCTAAATTTCATGCAACTATCTTTTGTACTTCCCGAGATCAACTCTGGACAAAAGACCCCCCCAATTTTCAATTAAAGGGCAATAACTCATAACCGGAAGTAAATTTTAAAAATTTGAAAAAAACGTCCCCAGATATTAACATTGTCTACATACCCTGAAAGTTTCATAACAATCAGACAACAAATGTACGAGAAATGGCCTACACAAAATTTGCGGATAAAAAAAAAAAATAATAATAAGAAACAGTAGAATAACAGAAGGGTTTTCCGTTGAAAAACGGAAAACCCTAAAAACCTGAAAAAGAAACATTACAATAATAGAAGGGTCTTCCGCTGAAGACGGAAGACCCTAAAAACATTACAATCACTATAAGGTCTTCCGTTGTAACGGAAGACCTTAAAAAGAAACATTACAATCACTATAAGGTCTTCCGTTGGAAACGGAAGACCTTAAAAACCTTACAATCACTATAAGGTCTTCCGTTGGAAACGGAAGACCTTAACTAAAGGTCTAAGTACCCAGGTCTTGTCTCCTGAGGAGGCAGAAAAGGTCCCTATTTGTTATTATAAAAATCAAGGTGTTCTTATGAGAAAATGGCGTCCCCGTGATGCTCCTGTAGATCATGAGTGGCAAGTCCACCATCAGATAGTAGTACCTAGGGCATACAGACAAACAGTCATAGGTCTCGCTCATGACACGCCTATGTCAGGTCACTTGGGCATTAAGAAAACTTACTGTAGGGTTTTGGCTCATTTTTTTTGGCCTAAGATGAGAAAGGATGTAGTTGAGTACTGTAGGTCCTGTCATGTGTGCCAAGTTGTAGGGAAACCCAATCAAAAGATCCCTCCTGCTCCTTTAAATCCAATCCCTGCTTTTGATGAACCCTTCACCAAGGTCATTATAGACTGTGTAGGCCCATTACCCAAAACTAAGGTAGGTAATCAGTACCTGTTGACAATCATGTGTGCATCTACACGATTCCCTGAAGCAATTCCTTTGCGCAATATTAAGTCAAGAACAATTGTGAATGCTTTGACAAAGTTTTTCACCAATGTAGGGCTACCCCTATCAGTACAGTCGGATCAAGGATCTAACTTTACATCCCAAGTCTTTAAACAAGTCATGTGTGAGTTAGGTATCAAACATCACACTTCAAGTGCATATCACCCAGAATCCCAGGGGGCTCTTGAGAGGTTTCATCAGACCTTAAAGACTATGATGCGTACATATTGTTTGTCAAATGAGAAAGATTGGGACCAGGGGATCCCCTATCTATTATTTGCTGTTAGGGATGCTAAACAAGAGTCTTTGGGTTTTAGTCCCTTTGAACTTGTATATGGTCACACTGTGCGTGGCCCATTAAAACTCTTAAAAGAGAAGTGGTTAGGTCCAGAAACTGAGACAAGTCTGTTAGATTATGTGTCTAAATTCAAAGAGAGAATTTCTCAAGCATGGACCATGGCAAGAGAGAATCTAAAGGTAAGTCAGACAAAAATGAAAACTTGGTATGACAAGCATAGTAAATCTAGAGTTTTTAAGTCTGGAGACAAAGTCCTTGTCTTATTACCCATTCCAGGTCAACCATTGCGTGCTAAGTATTTTGGCCCATTTGAGGATGAGCAAAAGGTCAATGATGTTAATTACATCATTAAAACTCCAGGTCGACGCAAGAGCAAACAGCTCTGCCACATTAACATGATTAAACAATATCATGACAGACAAGATCCACACTATTGCAAATCAGAACAAGTAGTTGCATCAAACTCTTCAATTACCAATACTACAAATCAGAACTGGTTTCATGATCAGTCTACTCCAAAGTTGAAGAACTCTGACATTTTAGCTAATCTAAAGCTAAAACTTGCTCACTTAAATGACATTGAAAGATTGAAGCTTGCAAATCTTATACAAGAATTTTCAGACTTGTTCCCTGATGTACCCCAAAAGACAAATTTGGTATATCATGATGTAGATGTTGGAGATTCACCTCCCATTAAACAGCATCCTTATAGAATGAACCCTGTGAAACAAGAACATTGTCATTCAGAAATAGCTTACATGTTAGAACATGACATTATTGAACATAGCAATAGTCCTTGGAGTTCCCCTTGTATTCTTGTTCCCAAGCCAGATGGTTCATTTCGGTTTTGCACTGACTTCCGCAAGGTAAATGCAGTAACAAAGACAGATTCTTACCCTATACCTCGAATTGAGGATTGCATTGACAAGATTGGTTGTGCCA
Organism: Magallana angulata; assembly: GCF_025612915.1. Classification (NCBI taxonomy): domain Eukaryota; kingdom Metazoa; phylum Mollusca; class Bivalvia; order Ostreida; family Ostreidae; genus Magallana; species Magallana angulata. The sequence goes on from NW_026441738.1 coordinate 83,733, forward strand.
AATATGTAAGTAAGTTCGACCTTTTAAAAGGGTATTGGCAGGTTCCGTTAACTGAGAGGGCTAAGGAGATTTCTGCTTTCGTTACTCCCAATGGTTTTTATCAATATAAGGTCATGCCTTTTGGTATGAAAAATGCGCCTGCGACCTTTCAAAGAATGATTAATCATTTGATTTGTGATCTGAATGAGAGTGAAGCGTATATTGATGATGTGATTGTGCATAGTGATACTTTTGAAGAACATTTGTTACATATTCGAGCATTGTTTGTGAAATTGTCAGATGCAAATTTAACTGTTAGTCTTGTGAAAACAGAATTCTGCCATGCTATTGTAGAATACCCTTGTCATGTTGTAGGTAATGGCCATGTAAAGCCTGTTCTTGCAAAGGTTGATGCAATTGTAAAATTTCCAGTACCGCAATGTAAGAAAGAACTGATGAGATTCCTTGGAATGGCGGGATATTATAGGAAGTTTTGTCCCAATTTTTCAACTATTGCAAACCCATTGACCTGTCTTTTGAAAAAAAGTACTAAATTTATTTGGAATGAAGCATGCCAGCAGGCATTTGAACAAATCAAATCAAAGCCATTCTTATGGTCTCTCCAGTTCTTTCATCACCAAATTTTGACAAAGAATTTGTGTTACAAATTGATGCAAGTGATGTGGGATGTGGTGCTGTATTGTTACAAGAGGATGAAGATGATGATGTTTGTCATCCTGTAGCATATTTTTCTAAAAAGTTTTCTAAATGTCAGCATAACTATTCAACTGTTGAAAAAGAATGCCTTTCTATGTTATTAGAATTGCAACACTTTGATGTATATTTATATTCGTCTGCTCATCCAGTAGTTGTTTTTACTGATCACAACCCTCTCACCTTTGTGAACAAAATGAGAAATAAGAATCAGAGATTGATGAGATGGAGTTTAGAACTGCAAGAGCATAACATTGTGATTAAACATATCAAAGGGAAAGAAAACATTATTGCTGATGCTTTGTCAAGAATTGTTGTAGATTGAAATTTTATTGTGTAACATTTTCTGTGTATACTTTGTAATGTGTAAAAGTTTTCGTTTACTCAAACTTTTCTTTAAGGGGGGAGATGTTATGATGATCAGCTGTTTTGTGTTTATGTTTATGTGTGACGTCATAGCGCGCGACAGGATGTGTAGTGTCGTCTGCGAGGTTAGAGAGACGCCAGGGATCGGTGAGAAAAGACGTTGAGGAATCCTCGGTAATTCGGCCATGTCGTGCGGGATCTAGATATAACTGTGACTGTCTTTTATTTTCTGTGAACTGTGATCCGTCTGTTAACTGTGATCTTCTTGGGAACTGTGATTCGTCCGTGTGCGCGTATCGTCCCGTAAAACTACACCGTCCTGTCGCCATTCAATCAGCTGAGTATCTGTGAAACTTTGTTAAGATTATTTGATTCTGTATTTGTTTATCGTTTGTGTGTTTTGATATATGTGTAATCTATTATTAAATGTGTAAACGTTAATCGTTTTGACTGGTGTCTTTTGTAAGTGAAGCTATATTTAGAATTGGGGAAAGTTTTGGGCTAATTTTAGATTTCTAGTTCGGCGCACGTTACATTATGTCAAATAAGATTCCATGCTTGATTGTTTTTGTTCTATTTCTCTTTTTTCTTTGGTAACTTGATCTTTTTCCAATGTAGGCAAGTAACCACAAAATAATAAATGTCGGTGTTAATTCATAAGTGTGTGTGTGTGTGCGTGCGTGCGTGCGTGCGTGCGTGCGTGCGTGCGTGCGTGCGCATTTATTGATAATCCTAATATTTATTGTGATTGTGATGTGATTGTCCCCATAGACCATAATGCAATCTTCATTAAATAATTACTGCTTAGCTATTAATATTTATAAAAAATTCTCTCGGTAAATCTTTTTCTACTCTAAAATGCTTTAGTTTAATATCAAAGTATTAAATGCATGATGGATATTCAAGATAGGAAAAATAAGGTCCTAATATGGATCGGATACCTTAAGCGTAAGGACTGCTGTGCATTTGTGAGGCATAAAGAGTCGTAAAAAGGGTCGTAGACTCGTAATAGCGAGCGCAGCTGGGCGCCGGTGTAATGAAGAATAATGACCCCCGTAGAATAATGACCCCCGGTCATTATTCTACGTAGAAAAATGACCCCTTTGCCTGAAGAATAAGTGTCATTTTCATAAAAATGAGCACACTACACATATAGAAAAGTGACCCCTGTAGAATAATGACCCCCTTGTAGATTAAAGTTTTTCAGTATATTTTTTAGTATTTGTGAAATAGTCTTTACACTATCGTAATTTTTACTGCTACAGTTTACAGAAAGTAACAGAAATTCTAATTCATATTCAAATAAACTTAAAGTGAAAGAAGGGGTATAGCTTAGAAAATAAAAATCCTTCCGTTATAACAAGACATTGACGTATTGCATCGGAGTATGGTTGTCATCTTAAAGGGGCATGGTCACGATTTTAGTAAAAAAAAAAATTCCGATCTTAATGTTCACAATGCTTTAGTAAGGCATTTTTAATAGGTTACCACAATTTGAGTGTCATTCGTTGAGTTATAAGCAAGTTAAAGAGCTTGCAATTCCTTGCTATGTAAACAAAGCCTTTGTTTACATTTTTAATGTTGAAGTGAAAATTCTAATTTTAGACATAATGAAAGTGTTAAACGTAAGGAACTGTTTATTTATGCTTAAAATGAATAAGAAGATAGACAAATCAGCTTGAAAAAGATTATATTGAACCTATGTAAACAACAACAGGGCACGAGACTTGTTTACATGACAAAGAATTGTGAGCCCTTTATCTTGCCTATAACTTTGCAACTGACCCTCAAATTTCATTTGATCAGTAGAAATGTTTTCCATAAGCATTGTAAATAATGAAAACAGAAAAATAGAATTTGTCCAAAATCGTGACCATGCCCCTTTAATTAACAATTACATTTACATATATCTATAGTGTTTTGATAGGGCCACTCCGACCTTACGGCGAAGATGCGAAGTTGCAAAGGCGATAGTGCGAAGGCGAAGGAGCAAAAGTGCAAAGATGCGACGACCAAGCGCAAAGATGTGATGCCTAAAGTGCGAAGGTGCGAAGGCTAAGGAGCGATACTACTATCGCTCCTTCCCAAATTCGCACTCTGGCCTTCGCATCTTCGCACTTTCGCCTTCGCCTTTTCTGATTGCATTCAGCAAGTCTCGGTCGATTACATAGACTTTAATGCAGGCACCGTACTCGCCAAGGTTTTTCGATTAATCCAGGCCATTATTGGTACGCATGCGCTAGGCCATCGCGCTTACTATGAATGTTTATAAATATTTTAATGTGTACATGTGACATATATGTTTACCAGTGCTGGCTATGCCTAATCATTATATACTCCACACAAAATTTAATGTCCACTATAATGTGTACATATGCACTTCCAGACTACTGTCACTTACCAGCCGTCTGTTTACCGTGGCCCAAACACAGTAACATTCTATTTTCATTATGCGACACTCCTTGCTCATGCATGGATCTAGAGGGGGGAGAGGGGGTCTGTCCCCCGGGAAAATTCAATATTAATAATTTCAAGCAGTAAAAGGGGAGAGGGAGTTCGGACCCTATCCCCCTGGATAATTTAATTTTATTAATTTTATAAAATTAAAATTTCCAAAATATGCCTAGGAACACTTAAACGATAGAGAGCTTCGCAATTATAAAACATAGGTAATCACAGATTACAAAGCTCACCGAGACGAGGCATCACCTATCTGAGGCATCACCTTTATGAGACCACCTTTATCATATTAAATGAAAACCATCCTTTATGATCTTGGATATTCATGGATTCTGTTTTGACACATTATCCTAAATCATCTGTTAAAAAATTGTATGATAATCATATGATCATATATCAATACAATAATATAAAATTAAAAAAATTGCATCCTATCAAACTTACAATATATATGTATATATCATATAATTCCATACAATACCGTACAAAAATTGTGAGATATGATATTGTAACGTATGATATGACATTGTATTGTGTTATACATTATTGTATTTGATCAAATATTACAATATCATAAAACATAATACAAGATAGTATTATATGAAACAATACATCATAACATTGAAACATGTGTTATTATATTGTATAATATAGTATGGTATTGCATTGTATGATACTGTATCATATTTGATAAGTAATATGATATTGTATTATATGAAACAATATAATTTGATACAACATTGTATAATATCAAATGATACAATATCATGTGATAAAATAAAATATTTTATAATACAATTATATGATACATATTGTATCATATGATACAATGATATATATTACAACATCATAAAATACAATTTCATGTGATATGATAATATATCATATAAACTAATATCATATTATACAATATCGTATGGTACGATATTTTATAATATTACAATATCATATGTACAATTTCATTTGATATAATTCTATATTACAGAAACCAATACAATATTATACAATACTGTATGATACAATATCATAGAATATACAATATTATATCATAGGATGCAATATTGTTAATTGCAATATCATATGTAATAGTATCATGTGATTAAATAATTAATTAATAAAACAATATAATGTTATACAATTTTGTATCATAATATACAATACTATACAGAACAATATCATGATATACCATATCATAAAATATTTAAAACATGACACAATATTATATCGAATCATATAACGTTTTACAATATAACATATGGTATTATATTGTATCCTATTTAACAATAGTGTTTCATATCATACAATACTATTTCATAGGAATCATGTTATATCATTTAACAACAACCACATCTATCTATCAAGCAGGTTTGAGTGAGGTGGGGAATTTCTTTACCAATCTTGTACCAAGAATGTTACTGTGTTTGGTCCACGGTAAACAGACGGCTGGTAAGTGACAGGAGTCTGCAAGTGCATATGTACAAATATATACCTGCCCCCTTAGTATTTTTCCATAAATATATATACATGTATCATTCTAAGATTGACAATTCATTCACCAGTGAATATTGCTTATATTATTACAACAATTATTCTTTCATGATTATTGTTCTATCACACAATATCCTCATTGTGTATGAATCTTTCTTTATTTGCGTTTATTTCCCGCCGTATGTCGACGAGAGAAGTGACGTAACTGTTAACAATCAATTTGTGGCAATGTAAGAGTGTTTTGTGTGTGCTTGCTACGGATATGAAAAACTATATACAGCAATTTATTTACGGGGTAACCAATACGGGGGGGGGGGGGGGTCATTTTTCTATGGGGGTCATTTTTCCCTGGGTCTTTTTTCTTCAGAAAAATCCAATTATTCTTCAGCTAGGGGGGTCATTATTCTACGTCGAAAAATGACCCCCGGTCATTATTCTACGGGGGTCATTATTCTTCATTACACCGGCCATGTGCTTTTAGTTTTAGGAAATTATCGATCGGAGTTATTTTCAAAACATCGCACTAAATCCTAGATTTTCTTTGGAATGCAACTAAATTAGATAGGTTTGTGTATATTTCAGTGAATTTATAAGTGGTTAGGTGCTTTTTACGCAAATTATCAATCGTTCGAATTTCCTCCTTATGTGAGGATATAATCTTTTAATTGTAGTAAGTAATACATTAGGATATTTTCTTTAGTCAAACAGGCAACCACTTGTTCTCTACGGTGATCAATAGGAGTTTTGATACTGGTGTAGGCACAATTACTGTTTATGTTCTCAACCAACCAACCCCCCCCCCCCCCCTTTTATTTCAAAATAGTAAAATCAGTTCAATTTCTTTAGAGAATAAACCTGTGGTTGCATTCCTTTTCTTGGTCAACTTAGAGTAAACAACCTGAATTTCATTGTGCTATGTAACTAACACCTATGTTTACTTATTTTCATTTTATGTTTCTGTGGAAATTTGTTTATGGTTATTAGCCATTTTTAATAGCCTCACCTATATGCTTACTTGTACTGTCTTTCCATCTTTGATTTAACACTCTGATATACTAACACTTATGTATTTGGTTTTAATTAAATTGAGAATGCCTGTACATATCCAAACAGCGTCTGAAAACGAGCTTCAAACTTTAGAAAACCTTGGGGAAAAGAAGGCTCGAGCCATCATTCAGCTCAGAGATATGCTGGATTTCTCCATATCCGTTAAACTTTTGAGGTATGCTTCAAGAATCAAGGAAGATGTATGGGAACAATGGATAATTGATGGCTTGATTGTAATAGATGATAATACCACACCCATTAGTGATTCCATGGACAATAATGATCTTGCAAATGAACTGAGAAGCATGAACCAGAAACTAGAGGTATGCTATGGGGAGCAGGAAGAGTTGCATCAAAGATTTACAATGCAGCAAGGCATATTACAGAGGCAAGAGGCAGAACTCCATAGCAAAGATTTAGCCCTAAAGGATAAAGAGGGTCAAATTTCAGAACTTCAACGAGAATTAGAGAGGCGAACACCAGTACAAATGCCAAGCATGCTGCAACAAAACCTTCATACACCCTCAAGTAGAACAGGAATCAAACAAGAACTCCTACCTCTTATCAAGAAGAAGAGCTAATAGCTGCAAGTCACGAGGAAGCCCTACTAGACCGAAACTGCCTTCATTTCGTGGTGACAAAAACTGGTATTCTTTTATCTTTCAGTTCCAGAGGCAAGTAAATCACTATGGCTGGAGTGAGCGAAAAACAAAAGAAAGGTTACTTGATTGTCTGCAAGACAAGGCGCTAGACTTTGCCAGTGAGCTGACAAGGTGCATCTACCAGGACCTTTTGAAGAAGATGTCAAGCCGATTCAGTACTAAGGAGGCACCTATATCTGCCAGACGCCAATAACAGTTTGTACGACAGAAAGAGGATGAAACTTTTGTGGAATTTTCACAAAAGGTGCATTTCCTAGCAATGGAGGGGCTCCCAGAAGCTAATGACATTTCTGTTGACCAAATGGCAGTGGAAGCATTCCTGAGGGGATGTAAAGACAAGGACGCTGCCCATCTAGCAATGGAAAAGAACCCCAAAAGGCACTGAAGTAAGTCAAAGCTGCTGTGAACAATCGTAAGGCACTGTTTGGCTCGAGAGCTAATTATCATACTCGCCGTGTCAGTTTCCAAGATGAGTATGTTGGGCCAACGACAGATGAGGCGTCTATCCGCACCCTTCAAGAATCAAAACGAGACTCTTCTGAGAAGCTTGAGGGCCTAATCAATAAACTCATAGGGCTAATGGAACACAGGGATAGACCCAGATCTAGATCTCCTACACCACCATCAAGTCCTCAGAGGCGTAGGTGTTATCTATGCAAGGGATCTGGCCACTTACAAAAGGATTGCCCCCAAGCTAAAGGTCAAGGGAGAAACCTAAGCCCCAGCAGGAAGGATTTAAACTTGAATGGACTGAGCGGGTCGGCCAACACTCAGTCTAATCAGTAAGTTGTGGCCATACATTACTGATGGACGAGAGATTAGATGAGAATTATGAAACTTGTCATGAAGACTTAGAGGACACTCTGGATGCATCTTTTGTGTCTGTTGATGAGCTCGGTAACACACTTAATTCATCTAACGACATGAATGTAAAGGAAGTAATAGTGAAGGAGATTACCGTTGCTAGCTTGGTGATTTCTCTCCATATACAGTCTAAAAGAGTTTCTGCTGCTGTAGATACTGCTGCACAAGAATATGTAATAAACCTTTCACTTGCCAAAGAATTAGGACTTAATGTTGATGACACCCAGTTCATATACCTTAGGGGCGTTGTACCCAATGAAAGAATACCTGATAACATGATAATAGATGTTCCCATCTGCTTAGGCAAAACCTACTTTGCTGACTTGTATGCAGCAGATATAGCAGACAGTATCTTGCTTGGATTATACTTTCTGCTAAAGCACAAATACATTGTGGACTTCAAGGATAACACTTTACAGTTGGGCAGCTGCACCATCACAGGAATTGTAAAGAGGACTGAGGATGGCAACAACATTGACATTAGAAAAAAAAATTGCAGAAAAGGACAGTTATCCCTCCAAATACAGTCATTTGTGCAAATGTTGCTCTAGATGGGCCCAGTATCAATAAGAGCATGCATGTTGTCCTTGAACCTTTGAAGACGAATAAAAAATTTGTCATGGCAGCAACCGTTATTGATCCAGGCAATGTGGCTGCAGTCAACATTATGAATCCTACAAACGGTACCATTGTTATAAAGCCTGGAAAGCACATTGGCAATGCAGTAGACCTGGGCGAAGAAACGGTAGGACACTTTGACCTAAGGAGTACTGCACCTGTTTACAATGCGACCAGACCAGATCTAGAGAATCCGGATTTGCCAACTCACTTTGGCGAATTGTATGTGAGGGCTTGTGAAAATTTGAATGCAGAGGAGTCGGCAAAGGTAAAGAGACTTCTTATGAGATACAAAGATGTCTTTGCTAAACATGACTTGGATTTGGGGTGTTTTTCTGAGATAAAGCATCAGATTAACACAGGATCTGCTTATCCAGTGCGACAACATATGCGTCGAACTCCCTTTGGATTTGAGAAGGAAGAAGAGGCTCACTTACAAAAGATGTTAGATGCCAACGTTATACAGTCCTCAACTTCGGAGTGGTCATCTGCGCCTGTGTTAGTACGGAAGAAGGACGGGTCAGTCAGATGGTGCATTGACTACCGCCAGCTAAACCAAAAGACAGTCAAGGACTCCTACCCCCTCCCGAACATAGAAGACTGCCTCTCTACACTGTCAGGCTCAATATATTTTAGTACGCTGGACATGGAGTCCGGATATTACCAAGTTGAAATTGACCCAGTTGATCGAAGAAAGACAGCATTCGTTACCAGGTTTGGATTATTTGAGCATGTTCGCATGGGGTTTGGCCTTTGCAATGCGCCTTCCACGTTACAAAGAGTTATACAGTTAGTGTTGCGGGGGCTGACCTGGAAGGATGTTATTGCATATCTGGATGATGTTAATGTCTTGGGTCTGTCATTCGAGGAGCATTTAAGGAATCTTGACGAGGTACTGGAACGCTTCCAACGATATAACCTGAAACTCAAGCCCAGAAAATGTTTCTTGTTTCAGACAGAATGCGAATTTTTGGGCAGGAAAATCAGTCAAGATGGGGTGAGCATTTCACCAGCCAAGCTGGATGCTGTCAAGTCGTGGCCAGTTCCTACAAATAAGAGAGAAGTTGAATCATTCCTTGGGTATGCTAATTACCATCGGGAGCATGTACAGGGCTATGCAGGGATTTCAAAGTGTTTGTATGAGCTAACAGGTTCTAAAGCTAAGCAATTGCAGTGGACCCCAGATCATCGGGCAGCATTTGATTGCTTAAAGGGGGCCTTGTCATCAGCACCATGTCTTGCGTACCCAACTCGCACAGACGAGTTCATCTTAGACACTGATGCATGGGACTACTCAACAATAGATGCTGAACTAATACAGTTACAAGAAGGGAAGGAGTGTACTATTGCATATGCTAGCCAAGTCCTATTACCAGCACAACGCGAATACTGCACCACACGCAAGGAACTCTTGGCCGTTGTGAAGTTTTGTCGCCATTTTCTGCATTATCTCTAGGGACGACGTTTCACTATCCGGACGGATCATAACAGCTTAGTTTGGTTGTTTAGATTCCGTCATATCGAAGGACAACTATCTCGATGGTTAGAAGAACTTTCTCAATTCGACATGCAAATTGTCCATCGTAGCGGCAATAGGCATTCCAATGCAGATGGCCTGTCACGTATACCGGATAAATCAGAGCCGTGGGATTGTTACCATGCAGGTGCTCATTTAAAATCCCTTCCTTGCGGAGGGTGCAGTTATTGCTCCAGAGCATGTCAACAGTTGGAGAGATTTTCAGAGGATGTTGACAATGTAGTACCACTAGCCATCAAAACTCCTGAGCCCCCAGGCGATGTTGCTGCAATACTGATTACAGATAAAGCTATACCAACAGGTGATCTCAATTGTGAAGTTAATTGGGCAGAAACAAGACCAAGGGGGGAATTGTCTAAATTGCAGCATGAGGATGGTGATCTCTCAGTGTTGTTCCAATGGCTAGAGGAACCACCTACATCACATGATATTTTATTGAGTAGCCCAGCCTCAATGTCATACTGGATGTGCAAGAGTCAATTGATTGTAAGGGATGGATTAATATTTTATGCCTGGCTGAATGATTCGCAATGAAGACTTTGCCTGTTGGTCCCAAAGGCCATGCAGCAAGAATCTTGCACTGTTGTCATGACATGAAGTCATCTGCACATCTTGGACAAGATAAAACATTGCAGCTAGCCAAGCAGCATTACATGGGGTACCAAATGTCCCAAGACTGTCGGGAGTATGTCCAATCATGTTCCGTGTGCAACAAGAATAAAAAGTCGTCTGTCAAGCACAAGGCTCCGCTCCGGCGTCATCATGCAGGATCTCCAATGGAGCGTGTGCACCTAGATATTTTAGGCCCATTTACACCAAGTGAACATGGAAATGTTTATGTCCTTGTTATGATAGACCAATTCACGAAGTGGATAGAGTGTGTAGCATTGCCAAACCAGACTGCACTCTCAATTGCCAAGAAATTTCTTCTCCATTTTATCGTGACATTTGAAAGTCCACTTTCTGTTCATACAGACCAAGGTCGAAACTTTGATGGGGACTTGTTCAAGGCTATGTGCAGTGCCCTTCAGATAACTAAGACGAGAACATCACCGTATCACCCGTCTTCGAATGGGCAAGTGGAGCGTTATGATAGAGTCCTCCTACAGATGATACGTTGTTATATAGAGGGCAAGGTGCGGAACTGGGATGTTGACTTGCCACTTTTGGTAATGGCTCTTCACGCAACTGAAAATCGTTCAACAGGGTACACACCCAACAGGTGTGAAGTTGTTTTACAAGTCGATATTGTCACTAGAATGGCAAGCCTTACTTTGACTGACTATGAGCCAGATGAGTGGGTGAGACATCTAGACAAGGTTATGGCGGAAGCCCATTCATTTGCTAGGGAACAACTTGACAGTGTTCAAAGGAGACAAAAACGGCTTTATAGAAACATGTTAGGGTGGTGCTCGGTTTGACACATGTGAGCTCAGTATTGCCAAGTATAACATAAAACACATGTAATGATAAAGAAAGGTCATTTATTAACTAAATAAATGACAAAGTAAATTATGCAACATGATATAATGTAAACTAACTAAATAAAAGCAACATTTGTAAGTGAACAATTTCACAGAAAACATTTTGCAGTTTACATTACAAGTATGTTACATGTTATAATAAAAAGCTATAATCAAAAAACATTTGTCAAAGATGGGGCGCCATAGGTACGCCATTTAAACAAGATATTCAAAACTAAAAATAGTAGCGTAAGGAGGTGGGGAGGGTGGTGGTTAAAGCAAAGGTGTAAACATACGTTCTCGTCAGAAGTAAACAATGGAGACTGACGCTACCTAGCTGCGTATGCGCGTGGCAGAAAATATAGGGGCCCCCTTTGGGTTATACGCAGAACATCAAGTACAAATGCGTAACCGCTGTACGCAAGAGCCTCATAAGACATAAACACAGCAGCAAAATACAAACATAGCTATCAGTTTCTATAAATATTTTTATAGATAAAAATTGTTTTATGATATGAAACTCAATGAGAAGGCATACTCAGAGGGAGACCTTGTGTATAGGCTAAACGAAGCAACAACGGTGGGCCAAAGTCGCAAGTTGCAGTCACCTTGGAAAGGCCTGTACCTTGTTATCTCCTGTGATCCTCCTTTGTACACAATCATGGATCAGAAGGAGGTGCAGTTTACACTGCATCGTGACAAATTAAAGATGTGCAATGACAGGGAATTGCCATTGTGGATGAGACGTCTACGGAACACCTTTTCAGGGGATGAGAGCCTCCCTAAAAGGACCTGCGATGACCACACAATTGATATTGCTAAGGAGGACCTAGACGACTCAAAAAACTCGGAGGCAGCGGCAGAGATTCCGAGAAGTCGGACGACACAACCGTCATTCACGACACAGTGGCTAGCAATGTTAAGGACACTTGTGATCAAGAATCGACAGTCACCACTAGGGCAGGCAGGAAGATTATAAAGCCTGCACATCTAAAGGACTACTTCTAACCGTAACTCTTGTTACTTTGTTTTATTTTTATTGTGCCAGGCAGGCATGGTCTTCATACTTACTGAGGTTAATTACCTCAGTAGGGTACTAACACTGTTACGGTTATTGTCAATGTTCTCTTATATATTAAGTGTTTTCTACTATTTACAGGAGTTAAGTATGTCTGATTTCATGGAAGAGGGATCATTTGTGCCAGATTATGAAGAGGATATGGAGGAAGATACCAAGCCAACGCTATGTATGCCCAAGCCTAAGAAGCTATCTTGGAGGAAGTGTCCATTGTGCACAGCCCGAACAACAGCTGTTAAACCTCATGTTCTGCGAGCACACCTACCTTAGTACTTTGGAGCCTTGACAGCTTGCTGGAAATGTGGGGTTCAAGAGGGGAAGCATTGTTTTCTGCGAGCAAAACACAGCAACACTGAGAGCCATCCAGAGGGTGTCCTTTTTGGAGAGTCAAGTAGACGTGGTTGGGTTCACCTTATAAACGGTCTTTTGCATCGCATATGCTACCACATAGGATTAGACACTTTAGATAGCCTACTGGGTTTTGTCAAAGAACAGAGTCTCTATGTCGAGGATACAACCCAGACTACATCCGACTTCACTGACGGTGAGAGGGAGTTGCTTGCCCTGTTTGAGGATTGTAATGGTATCACCAAATATCCGTGCTTTTCAATTCACCCACCTATGTCTGTGGCATCGCTTGTCCATTGGAGGATCATCAGTAACCTATTGCAGCTTCTATTGCCTGCTGGACAAATAGATGTCATATCCACCATGCAGGAGCTAACCTATTCTCCAGTGATTCCTTCGGATATGTTTAGCCAGGTTGGGTTGCGCTTTGGGGATTCCCATTTTCACCTAGATATTCTCTTATCCAGAACTACGGTCAGCGATTTTGGCGTCTTGGAGGCAATGTATGGGGAATATGAATTTCAGTTGGATGTAGCAATTGCCAATTATGTCTTTCCTGATCATTGGGAGTGTTTCCGGGAGCAAGCAAACGACCTACGGATCTACCTCACCTTCGGCATTCATCCACATGTCACAAGCATGGAATATTCAACAGTGCAATTGCATGAACTTCTGCGTGAGCCAGGTTGTGTACGACTAGGAGAGGTTGGGTTGGATTTTACCACCTCTTGCTGTTGCAACCCTAGATGTCGCAGTTCAAAAGCCTGTAAGAGGGAGAAACTAGCTCACCAGCGGGCATTTCCAAGGAAGGTTCTACCTATAGCTAAGGAGATGGATCTCACATTAGTAGTTCATTGCCGGGACCCCAACACGGGATGTGCCGCAAGGGAATTTCTTTCCATTTTGGAAGACTTGCACTTAACTGACCTTAGGATCCATAGACACTGTTTCACCGGGAATGCAGTAGAGGCCATGACCTGGATACCCAGATTACCTAATGTCAAATTCGGGTTCACCTCTAACCTCTTAAGACTTTCTGGGGCAGCAGATGTCCTTTGTGCTATTCCTATGTCTAATGTACTCCTAGAGTCGGATGCTCCATACTTGCCACCAACCTCTCGTGGGAACACTAACACACCATGGGCCCTCTTACCAGTTGCAAGAAGAATTGCCGAGCTAAAGGGAGTCGGGTTGTCTGATGTTCTGGCGCATGCTCTTCATATTTGAAGTGCCTGTATCGCATTTAGGCAGTAATATGTTATCTTTTGTTAATTCTTTGTGATGCGGTAAATTGCCGCATTATTTGTCTTTATTTCAGTTCTGGGATAGGAATTATTCTATGGAAAAGGGAGGAATGTAGTACGGACTGAATGTTATTATGTAACCTGTACTGATCCCATGTATGTTTCCCGTGTTTTGCCCCTTACGCGTATGTGTGTGAGTGACGTCATCAGTTTCTGTGTAGAAGACGAAGACTCCATTCCTGTGTGTAAGCACTAAAACTACTCTGTTGTACTTTGACCTGCTGTGTGAGGTCTGGGGCTGCTGTGTGCGCCTCACCTTGTCGGAGACTCGCTGCTGTGTGCGCCTGTGGACGTATCATTGTTTTGTGTACTTTGTTTATGTATTTCGGATAATAAATGTCATTACAACATATGTAAGTTTTAGAAAAATGTCTGCTGCAAGAAAAGAGGAAATAAACTGTAATGTACATTATGTTACAATCTTTGTTATTCAACAACATTTTATCTGAGATAAATTCCATATATAAATAGATTACAAAATCTTATGAATTATGAATAATGGAAATTTACTGGAAAAATAGGCATGTTTATTTTATTCTGCATTCAAATTCATTACTTTTATTTTTATTGTTTTATCATTATTCATTATTTTATCACATGCTGCGCTCGCCCCAACGTTCGCACCGTAATACATACTATTTTGATAAAATCAAAGTAATACCACAACATTCAGCATCTTTTTTAACTGATATTAGTAACAAATTTGAATTATTATAAATACATTATATTAGTTTTACTTAGCTTAGGTGCAAATAACTTTACCGATATAAGCTATGCCGCATCAATTTACATTTTTTTTATCAATATTTGAAAAAACAATACTAAAAGAAAAAAAATTATTTCCATATATATTATAGAATATTCCTTTCAGCTAGTTGGACCTGAAATCAGAGGCTGAATTCCATTCTTAGCAATTTGCATTTCGTTTTTGTTTTCTCACTTTTTAAGATTTGAAATATACGAAATTTGTGAAGTCGAACGTGAAAAATATCATCAGAAAATTATCTCCTTTGCGCCGAACAGTATTTCAACGAATAAAAATAAGTAAATTTTCACGTTATGATTTTTTTACCAATCACAAAGGAGAGAAAGTGCACAACCCGGAGAATGTAAATTATTTTTACAAGGAAGATGGTTATTTATAGCATTAGGCGTTGAAATCAAAATTCATTTGCGTTTTTGATGAAGGCCGTTTGAACTAATTGTTACAAATGTTATTTGTTATTTATTATATGTATTGTCACAGAAAAAGATGTTTAGTAAAATAGAATTTTATTTTAAAAAATAAAAAAAATTGAAAAAGAGTTTCACAATTTTCTATCACTAAAGGTTGCGATTACTTGATGATAAAAATGTTGTTCAAAATATATTTAAATACATGTAATAATCTGTGTTTAGTGGAACCTATGTACGAAATATCTGAGTAAAGCTCCAAAATAATGAATATACACATGTATCAATGATCTATAACTAATACATCAAATTTCTTCACTACGGTCGTAGATAGCAAGTTTATGGCTTGCCTAGATGACCGAGTGGTTAGCTTGTCACGCATTGCAAGAAAAGTGGGTTTCGTAGGTCGAGAGTTCAAACCCCGGCCGGGATGGAAGTGAAGCGCCAATTTTGTGAATTTTCCTCCGCTGTGTATGTAAATAGCTTATTACATGGTGTGTTTTTTTTGGTACATGCATAATATTTTAATCTGTTTCATGATATTTTCTTGTGTTACTTTGTGATATTCTCCCCATATTAGCATATTGTCTTTGAGTTTGATGAGTGTTTTATACCTTTTATTACTCTCTCTGATGTTCGTAATATAATGACATTCATCAATTTTTTTTTTCAATGAATATATTTAATGTCAAATTGATCCGAAAAGTTAGTCCCAATGCTTTTAAGCTTTGATTTATTTTATTATATTTGATTATTGCATACTAATGTAAATAAAAGGATGATATTCCAAAGCACAAGTCGGTGGCCTCTTTTTAACAATTTATTATTAAAAATAACAACAATGTTTTTTGATTTTCAAACGAGAGCAAATAAAATTGAAATAGTATTAATGTCAATTGTTCAATATGGTCTTATGGTATAATGAGTGACGTATAAACAATGATTTTTATACCCATCAACAGTAAATCATTTTTGGTGTGTAAACATGTTCTTTCATTGAATATTAAAATAAAATGGGTGAGTTTTGGTTTAATAGAAGGTACATATTTCAGGAAATGAAACGGATCGAAAAGACTTGTTTACATGCCAAGTGACAGTGTTTATCGCTAAAATCTCAGTACTTATGGAAACACTACAAAAAATAATAAGACCCGGTGAATATACAATTAAAAAAATAAACCGCATGTCTAAAAGTTCACGGGATACAAACCTGTTTATGTGATCAAATCTTGTGAAGTCCTAGGCATGTTAAAAAAAGAACGCTTTTGCTATTCTATAGGATCAAATAATACATGAAGTACGTTGTACATATTTCATTCTATTGTTTATCCTGAATTAATTAGGATTTCCATAAGGGAAAGTACATGCAAAATACAACATTTAGTTTATTATTGTCCATTAACTTGGAGCTATAAATCACACCATCCTTTGGAAACCATGTTTCAATTTTGATATGTTTACGATGATGCCTGTCTGATTATATACAATCATATTGAAATTTAGCATTGATACACTAACAGCGTATCTAAACTTTAGCATTGATACACTAGCAGCATATCTTAACTATAGCATTGATACACTAGCAGCATATCTAAACTATAGCATTGATACACTAGCAGCATATCTAAACTATAGCATTGATACACTAGCAGCATATCTTAACTATAGCATTGATGCACTAGCAGTATATCTTAACTATAACATTGATACACTAGCAGCACATCTTAACTATAGCATTGATGCAATAGCAGCATATCTAAACTATAGCATTGATACACTAGCAGCATATCTAAACTATAACATTGATACACTAGTAGCATATCTTAACTATAACATTGATACACTAGCAGCATATCTGAAATTTAGCATTGATTCACTAGCAGCATATATAAACTTTAACATTGATAAACTTACAGCAATTAAATAATGTACGTGCACTTTAACCCTGAGCAACTCTTTATAATCCATTAGTTCTACATCATTTTTATTATCATCTCACAATTTCTTATAGCGCAAGTGAACAAAGTTAACATTACGACCTTTTCCTCTGATAAATTTTCTCACACTGAATACTAGTATGCCACTTATTTAAAGATTCGATTTGTTCAAAGACTTTTACATGAAAAAATGAAATAACTCGCTGTGGCCTTCAACTCAACATTCAGGTATATCGACAACGTATTATCAACTAACAATTGTTATTTCCATTCTTACGTTGACTGGATATATTTCAGTGATTTTGAAATAAAAAAAACCACAGAGTCTACGTCATCTGGTTCACATTTTGATATTTTACTTAAGATCAACTTGGATTGAATTCTGCAAGTGGCAATCCAACATTCGTTTTAAATATTTTCAATATTCCCAACAACCAAAATGAATTTGAACTACCTAATTTATACTGGATACCTAAACTTCATAAAAATCCTTGGAAACAAAGACGCATGGCGGGTTCAAGTAAATGTTCTATCAAGCCTATTTCTCTCTCCTAACATATAAGCAGCAGTAAAGGAGAAACATCAAATATTCTGTCAGTTTCAGTCACTGTAGGTTCCGACTAATCAATAAACGGGGCGTGTAGATTACAGTCCTGTCAGTTTCTATAAAGTTATGAATTAGCATTACTGGTAAGTTTCCGAAACAATTACACGAAATCATTCTCGGTAGATGTAAATATATATGATTACATCAGGGTAAATATCTGAATCATAATTGTCTGTGTTTTGATATCTGTACTAGCTAGAAACATGAAAGGCATATTTATTTGGGCTAAGGTCATGAAATACACTGTAAATGATTATTAACTTTCGTTCGTTAGTATCAGTACAGATATGCTTTAAACTTGCATGTTGAAAAGTGGTCATTGAAGGAAAGATCTGTGAACAACACCCTTTTTTGTAGGAAATAAGTAAGCATTCCACTGGAAAAGGTTTATTGGCATCTTACATGTAGTACAAAAGCATATTAATCAAAATGCACAAATAAAAACAAACATATTGCACTAAAAGTAAGTTCATCTGGTGCTTTATAAACATCCAGATAGTAATTATGATACTAGTCTTATCAAATTAGCAGCCAAAGCATCTCCAAATAAATATATCTGATAAACTCCATAACAATCTCCTGACAAAATGTTATTAAATGCATCAGTCTTTGTGAATCTTGATTACTATTATATAAAGTTTTTTTTTAGAAAATTAATATTCTTCAAATTGAATGTCAAATAAAATGACAATTGATTTGTTCACTTAAAAAAGATATAAAATGTCAAATTCAACTATAACATCAGATCATTTTTACACAGGATCTTTTAAAAACAAACAATATAGAAAGCTTTGACAGCTATAGATCTAATAATTAACACAGCATTTGGAGAGTCCATCCTTTTAACAACTTTCTGCTGCTCTATTCTGGTCACTAAGTTTTGGAAGATCCTGATGACTTGTGTTTACTGGGTGACTCTTTGTTTCCACTGTAAAGAGGGATAACAAGCTGGTTATTATATAAACAATGATTCCAGCATGATTCTAAATGTATATATATTATATGGAATGGACAGTACATTAGTGTTCATATTATGATTCTTAACAAGGATTACAATACCAGGTAATTGTCATGTGAATTTTATATTTCGATATCACTCATTTTAGCATAAAAGCTTGAATGAAGAAATATCAACACAGTTTGACATACGGCCTGTGGTGCTTTGTTAAACCCTGCTGCCAGTCTGTGGTGCCTTGTTTTGAGTGCGTGTAAAGGGAGTTATCACCTGTGGTGCTTTGTTTTGAGTGTGTATGGGGAATTATCGTCTGTGGTGCTTTGTTAAAAGCTACTGTCTGTGGTACATTGTTTTGAATGTGTATAGCGAGGTACCAACTGTGGTGCTTTGTTTCAGTGTGTATATAGAGACAAACCACCTGTTTTGTGTTTTGTTATGACTGTGAATAAGACTGTGCTGGTACTTTGTTTTGAATGGGTGGTCAGAGATGTATCACTTGTGGCCTTTGTTTAGAGTGTATATGGGGACCTACCGCCCGTGGTCTTTGTTTAGAGTGTATATGGGGACCTTCCGTCTGTGGTGCTTTGTTTTGAGTGTGTTTTTAGAGATGTAACACCTGTGGTCTTTGTTTAGAGTGTATATGGGGACCTACCGTCTGTGGTGCTTTGTTTTGAGTGTGTTCTTAGGAATGTACCACCTGTGGTCTTTGTTTAGAGTGTATATGGGGACCTACCGTCTGTGGTGCTTTGTTTTGAGTGTGTTCTTAGGAATGTACCACCTGTGGTCTTTGTTTAGAGTGTATATGGGGACCTACCGTCTGTGGTGCTTTGTTTTAGAGTGTGTTCTTAGGAATGTACCACCTGTGGTCTTTGTTTAGAGTGTATATGGGGACCTACCGTCTGTGGTGCTTTGTTTTAGAGTGTGTTCTTAGGAATGTACCACCTGTGGTCTTTGTTTAGAGTGTATATGGGGACCTACCGTCTGTGGTGCTTTGTTTTAGAGTGTGTATAGGTACATAACCCCCATGGTGCTATGTTTGTAGTGTGTATAGGGATGTACCGTTTGTGGTGCTTTGTTTTGAGTGTGTATAGGTACATACCGCCTGTGGTGCTTTGTTTTTAGTGTGTATAGGGACGTACCGCCTGTGGTGCTTTGTTTTTAGTGTGTATAGGGACGTACCGCCTGTGGTGCTTTGTTTTTAGTGTGTATAGGGACGTACCGCCTGTGGTGCTTTGTTTTGAGTGTGTATAGGTACATACCACCTGTGGTGCTTTGTTTTAAGTGTGTATAGGTACATACCGCCTGTGGTGCTTTGTTTTGAGTGTGTATAGGTACATACCGCCTGTGGTGCTTTGTTTTTAGTGTGTATAGGGACGTACCGCCTGTGGTGCTTTGTTTTTAGTGTGTGTTTAGGAATGTAGTGACGTACCGTTTGTGGTGCTTTGTTTTTAGTGTGTGTTAAGGACTGTTTTTAGTGTGTATAGGAACGTACCGCCTGTGGTGCTTTGTTTTAGAGTGTGTATAGGTACATAACCCCCATAGTGCTTTGTTTGTAGTGTGTATAGTGACGTACCGTTTGTGGTGCTTTGTTTTTAGTGTGTGTTTAGGACTGTACCACCTGTGGTCTTTGTTTGGAGTGTGTATGGGGACCTACCGCCTGTGGTGCTTTGTTTTGAGTGTGGCAAGGTTGGAGGAGATGTAGGGGAGTAGTTTGTCCCGGACACTGTGGTAGTTCCGCTCCAGTTCACGCTGGTACTCCTTCTGATCACTGGAGATCAGAGATTTGTTCTTGTGGAGGGCATCACTACATCTGTTAAACACAAAATAAACTCTAATGTTCATTCAAATCAGATTATTTGGTAAGAACATGTAGTTAAGTTTTGTGCGATTCCAAAATTCTAAATCATACAATAACAATAATCATAGGTGATAGCTGTCTAATAATAACATCAACATCAGCTACTGTGTTGTACATACTTTTTGAGGAAGTCCTTGAAGCTGAGACGGAGTTTATTTCGGTGGCGGACATCTTGGGACTTGTTTTCTGGGCTGTCTTTTAGAAACACCACAGCCACCTCCACTGGACCCTGAACAAAGATAAGATTGTTCTGACTAATGCTCAATGAAGTCTAATATCTCTGTAGTAAACAACCCTTCAGGTTGAAGGCGGAAATCTTTGTAAGAGATTTGTTTTCACTCAAGTCAAGTCCTCCAGGTACAGAGGGGACGTTACAATGAAAAAATCTCAAAATGTTTGTCTTATATCAATCACTCGTTTGTGATAGATATTTGTACATTTTTTTAATAACTGACTTAGAGTAATGGAAATAGAACCTAAGACAGACGGTGTAGAGTGAACCGGTATCACCTGCCACGTATTTACCGCTTGAAAAAGTTTTATCTTCTATAGGTTATATCACAACAGCTCAAAGATCTAAAGGTCAATGTTGACATATTTAAATGTGAAGTGAGCTCAGTGTTCTGTTACATCATTATCTCATTCAGATATCATTGTATTTCATGTTATTGGGGCACATTGTAATGTACCCTATAAGTAAAACTTGTGTACTGTTCCCTCTTCCACCAAACATTTGTCATACATGTAAAATCTAAATTTATAAATTTTAGATTAATCAGAAATATTCCAAATTGTTGCCTTTCACGTAAAAAATATCCGAATGTATTGAAATTATTTTTTAAACATAGGTAATCACAGATTACTAAGCTCACCGAGACGAGGCATCACCTTTATGAGGCATCACCTTTATGAGACCACCTTTATCATATTATATGAAAATTATACTTTATGATCTTGGATATTCCTGGATTCTGTTTTGACACAATATCGTTTATCATCTGTTAAAAAATTGTATGATAATCATATGTTCATTTCATACGGTATCATAAGATACAATGTCTTACAATAATATAAAATACAATATTGCATCCTATCATACTTACAATTTATATCATATAATACAATAAAATACTGTAGTCAACAATGATGAGATATGATACTGTAACATATGATATGACATTGTATTGTGTTATGATTAATTGTATTTAATCACATAATAGAATAACATAATATGTTATACAATATCGTATTATATAATACAATATTATATCACATAATACATCATAATATTGTAACATAGGATATTATATTGTAAAATATAGTATGATATCATATTGTCTGATAATGTATCATATTTGATACATAATAGGATATTGTATCATATGATACAATGACATTTGATACAACATTGTATTATATCAAATGATACAATTTCATATGATATAGTAAAATATTATATAATACAATATTATATTATACAAATTGTATCATATGATACAATGATATATATTACAATATCATATAATACAATTTCATGTGATATAATCATATATAATATAAACCAATATCATATAATACAACATTTTATGACACGATGTTAATATATAATATAACAATATCATATAATACAATTTCATGTGATAAAATACTATATTATATAAACCAATATCATATTATACAATATCGTATGATACAATGTTATATAATATACAATATCCTTTCATACCATATAATATTCTATATTACAATATCATATGTAACAGTATCTTGTGATCATATAATAAATGAATAATATCATATCATATTATACAATATTGTATCATAATATACTATCCTACACATAACAATATCATGATACAATATCATATCATAAAATATCAAAAAAATTGATACAATATCATATCATATCATAACTTTTTCCATTATAACATATGATATTATATTGTATCATTATGATATTAAACAATAGTGTATCATACCATACAATAATTTATCACAGGAATCATGTTATATCATTTAACAACAGGAGATTTTTTATCATCCTTGATAATGGAGATCAGGCTCTGCATCCGAAGCTACATCTGCATTTCATTTATAATATAGTTAAATCAACTATGCAAGCTATAATCTATAAAACATGTGACCTGTTCCAAAAAACTAAACCTCATCCAGCATCCGAAACCTTTGGCTCAGATTCAGCATCCATGCCTTTCAGGTGCATCAGTATCATAAGACGCATCACCCATGCAAGTTTGGTGAAGTTAGGACCAGTAATAACTAAGATATCATCATCAGAGGGCACCAGCTCTTAAAACCTTAACCTCCTCCAGCATCCAAAACCTACGGCTCAGATTCAGCATCCATGCCTATCATGTGCATCTGTATCATAAGACACACCTGCATCCATTCAAGTTTGGTGAAGTTAGGACCAATAATAACTAAAATATATTTTTTAGCATCCTTGATAATGGAGATCAAGCTCTGCATCTGAAACTACCTCTGCGATTCATTCATATTAAAGTTTAATCAGCTATGCAAGTTTAAAATAGTATTATTATCTATAAAACATGTGACCTGTTCCAAAAAACTTAACCTACCTTAACCTCAACCAGCATCTGAAACCTATGGCTCAGTAAGGCATTCAAGCCTGTCTTGTGCATCAGTATCATAAGACGCACCATCCATGCAAGTTTGGTGAAGTTAAGACCAGTAGTTGCTAAGATAAAATCATCAGAAGGCACCTGCAACAAAAACTTTAACCAGCTCTAAAAACCTTAACCTCCTCAAGCATCCGAAACCCATAGCTCAGATTCAGCATTCAAGCCTGTCTGGTGCATCAGTATCATAAGTCACACCATCCTTGCAAGTTTGGTGAAGTAAGGATCAGCAGTTACTTAGATATTGCTATCAAAGGGCACCTGCAACAAAAACTTTAACTTGCTCCAAAAACCTTAACCTCCTCCAGCATCTGAAATTTAGGACCCTGATTCAGCATCCAAGTCTTTCAAGTCCATAAGAATGTCCAGATGCATCATCCATGCAAGTTTGGTGAAGATAGGACAAGTAATAACTTAGATACAGGACCTGCAACAAAAACTTTAACCAGGTCCGGATGCCGACGCCGAGGGTATAGCATAAGCTCCCCTTGACTTCGTCTCGGTGAGCTAAAAACAATACCCAGACATTTGGAGTATAGTATTTACCTGAAGAAATACATGAGCATTGAAATTTAAGGGCTTAGAATGATGCTTATATTCTAAATACTTCAACAACAATTCATAACCTTATACTCTGTTACTAAATATATTATAACTACATAAACATCTGTTTTTTGTTACTATATATAACTACAGCATTACTATTTATAACCACTGACCTGGTTTACGGTGGTCCCTATACAGCCTTGTAGCACCATCTGGAGAATTTTGGTGTCGGGTGGTTCCTGGTAGAGGGCCACAGCCAGTTCTTTTGTCTTCTTCTGAATGTCCTCTATAGCAACCTCGATAGGGGTTAACAGTACCTAAAGTCAAAGGTCAGAGTAAGAGGCTGACATCATGAATGTCGGGTTCCGAGTTTGAGTGGGTGAGGACTAGTTTACCTGATCATGACTGATGACCTGTAGCCGAGTCTTTATGTAGGGAAACATGTGGCTGGTTGTAAGAATGGTCTTCCTCTTGTGTTGTTCATGTATCTCACCATGTGCCCGCCCATCTTGCGTGAATGGTGTGGCAAATACAAACCTCTCTGTAACACATGAGATTATAGTTTAATATCTTTAACATCCTTTCCCTGTAGCATAAAGTTATCCATTACATAGATTAACATACAAAGGAACCATTAGCTATAGTAAGCTCAGATGCTTACTGATGTTGTTATTCCTTTCAAAGTATGTCACTTTGGTTCTATACTCATACAGGTCAAAATACGGCTCCACGTAAGTGATCTGGATGTAGGCCTGGACAAAAGAAGAATGGAAATTAAAAGTTTATATGTGTCAGTTTTACTTGATAAAACAGACTAAACTAGAGGTACTGTGAGCAAGCTCACAATTGATACCCCCCGCTAAGAAAAAATTCATAATGCGTATATTTTTGCTATTATAGAAAATATTGGATGAATCTATTTCACTGTCCATTTTCTATAAATAACAACTGCTCTATTTTTTAAAACTGTTAATGCTGATAGGAGTAAACAAACCAATTTCTATCCTTAAATTCCATTTTATTTTAAGTTATCTGTTAATGTTTGAGGACATTTGCATTCTTCTGTTAACAACCATGACTCGAATCAAACAAAATCCACATGTCAAGCAGCCATTTTATATTCAAACATTTTGAATTATTAATATACTGAGCCCGATTTTTTTCGAATTTTTTTTTCCACACATTTTTTTTCCCCCAAAAAAATTTCATCGTGGCAGGCCATTTTCAGAGAGACGGGGATAAGAATCTAAAAATAATTTTATGTGGCCTGGGAAGAGCAAGCTTTGTGTCAAATTTTAGCTTCTAATATTTCCATTAATACAAGACATGACACAGAGAGAATTTAGCATTTTTGAAACAATGACATTGAATTTCCTCAATTGACCTTGGCTCAAGGTCATGACACACTCTTTGGTCATAAGCAATATTTGTGTGAAGTAAGAACATTCAATGCTTCTCAATAAGGAAGATATGGACCGGACACAAATTTTGCACTTTTTCTGCCAGTGACCTTGACCTTGCCCAAATGACCTTGGGAAAAGGTCATGACAAGGTCATGACACACCCTTAGGTCATAAGCAATCTCTGTGTGAAGTAGGAACTTTCAA